>NC_134483.1:455444569-455464569 GCF_040206685.1 Ascaphus truei | reverse complement strand
TGTATACAACAAGCGACAGAGAAGCCCAATGCTACATCTAATATGACCAAAATACACAGTAAAATACTTATATATTCTCTTGAAAAAGGGTCATTTTGTTTAACCCTTTGGCCAAAGCATCGTAAGCCTGCGAGCCACGTCAAGGCAGACCCAGTTTGCAGGTCCTAACACTACCAGATAAAATACTAATCTACCTCTATTAGGAGGGAGAAAGACCAACGTTGGATCTATATCCAGTAGAATGAAAGGACCCACTAACTTGGGAAGTGGGGAGGGGTGGCTTAAACCCTGGAAGGAGGAGCCACTAACCTCTAAAAGCTGAAACCAGCTGAAAATAAGTTAACAAACAACACACAAAACCCCAGCAAGCTCGTTTTAGGAACCCCTGAGCCCCCACAAAATATATGAAACAATCAACTTTTTTAACAGACCAACTTTTCAACAGCTTGATCCGCAGCCCTCTAATCTGTTTTTACAGTTGCTCTCTATCCTTTACTCTCTGTGAGCAGTAATTATTCTATTCATATTGCCTTTCTCCAT
Organism: Ascaphus truei; assembly: GCF_040206685.1. NCBI lineage: Eukaryota > Metazoa > Chordata > Amphibia > Anura > Ascaphidae > Ascaphus > Ascaphus truei. Next base: position 455,464,029 of record NC_134483.1, on the reverse strand, counting down.
AACACCCCTGTGCATTGCACAATATAATATTGTCCAGTTAAAAAATGATAATTAATTTTGAGATAATTATACATTTAAAGTGGATGTGAAGCTGTTAAGATACAAAATCAATATGCAAAATTATGTCACAACTATCAGCTGAAATACATGGCATTTAGAATGACTTATGAATTGTAAGATTTCTCATCTCCCACATGAAAGTGAGTTCTCATACTTAACATCATCACAATTACCTCAAGACTCACACTGGCCATTCCATGTGTCCCAGCTGCTTGAGGATACATCTGAAAAATATGAATATTGTTAGAAGAACTCCCAATTACTACCACCCTCCTGCACTACTTTCTATTTGTGACATTCTCTCAAAACAGTATTTAGGTATCATTATACTGTACCTATTTAATGGCAGTGTCTGTGTGATAGTGCCCCAGTTTAATAACTCCCTATAATGGGCATATAACAAAGCCTGTGTCTGTAACTGCCGCAGTGTTGCGTTTTCCCTGGGCTAATTAAATACATCATATCTGACGTAGCATTAAGCTTTGTGTTTGTAGATCTGTATCAGATGTGAGAAACGATATGCTTTAAATTGAATGATTTTCATTTATAAAACTGGTCCTGTTATTTAGCAGCTGTTATAATTAGCCTCATTGAGTGAATTCTATTGACTTGATACATAAACCTCCTAAAATGTTATGTACATTTTAATTAATTTCATGTAAGCATCAAAGAACAGACTTTTGCGGTCTGTAACGTTCATGTCTAATGCAATCCATCAACAAGTCTTATGTAGGTACAATAGATATGACAAACTGCAAAAAAGAGTGTTCCCTAGCACTAAATACAGCTTTTAGCGCCGTGCACCTGAGAGTTCAGACATACAAGTGTGTAGTATAAGGGGACTTACCGGATAGGTAAAGCTAGTACCCAACAGACACAAAACCAATGCCAACTCCTCCATCCTTCACAGAAGAATCTACAGAAATAAAATATTACAGTTGTGTAAAAGCGATAGGAAAACGTTATAGTTAACCCTTTCATTGCCAGAAGGGCCTGCCATGCAAACATGCTGCTCACCTACTGTATGTAAGAGGGTTATTGGTAAACTGATAACTAACAGGACAATCCTTCCTAACATCCAACTGTGCATTCCAGTGGTTCTCAAGACAATGCAGTTGATAGCAAAACATGGATTAAAGGTTCTCAACGTGCATTCAGTCATAAAACTGTGGTCATTATTAAGGAGCAATGTGATTTTGGTCCAAACGACTGTTAAAGTATTGTAAGTTTGACTACCTCAAGTTTAATAGGAGCAAAAAACTTAGTCAGTGAATGATTGAACAACACCAATAGAAAGAATACATCTAGAAATCAAATATAACGTACCTTGTGTGCTTGTCTCCTGCTGTTTGCTCGACTTACTGCAGGAAGCTCCAGGAAAGGGAGAACCTGAGAGTTTTCTTGTAAGTGAAATCTAACCAACTCTACTCTAGAGGTACAATTTAAACCCTGTTTAAATGAAGATACAGCCAATCACAGTAAAGAAGAAAATGCCCCGCATATAATTAGTTTAGGGAATTGTTCTGCATACAAAGCAGTTCACACAGTCTCATTACTTTTAATTGCACACAGAGGCCCCTGGTAAGATATTTATTTCAATGTAATATGTATTTTCAAAGCACATAAAGTACTTTAAAGAAAATTCAAACTTACCAACATCCTCATGTAAATCCTAGTCACTAAAATCTAATGAAAAGCAATGGGAATATTATCCAGCTCAATTATTCATCTATTTAAATTAATGTATCCATTTTTAAAAACGTGACTTTCTTTTCTTTTATTCACTTCACTTTTCTTCATTTTGTTTTTAATTTTTCAACTTTGCTTATATACAAATTTGTTCATTTTGCTTTCACTGCTCAGTGGAAAAGTAACTTACATTTTTGACGGTGCTGTGTTCATAATCCCATCTGAACTGGGAGAAGAACTACCCCTAGTAGTCATTACGTAAATCAATGCATTACTGCTCCGTTTGCAGTAAAGCGCTACCACAATTTGAATGAAAACACAATGTTAAAAAGTTAACCATCATGGGGGTCTATGGATCAACATAGAGAAAGGTGTGTTCAGATACTAGGCTCATTTTTTGGTGCAGTACTGCGGCGTATGTAGAGCAGTTTCTTACATCCAATGCAGAATTTTAGACTTATTCTGCTTCATATATGGAAGATTTGTTTTGGCAAATAAAAGGAAACCATTTAGGGCCCCGTTAGGGTATTTAAGGGGAGGCAGTATCGGATTTCCCATTAGGCCCATTAGGCCTGGGCCTAGGGCGGAAATTTTTGGGGGCGTCCCCATATGCATTAAATGCACTCTCGGGCCTATCGGGCCTTAAGGGAAGTCACTTAGGCCACCTCTTTACCTGCCTCCCTCCTTCTCCTTCTGAACCGCAGCGTCAAATGACACCGCGGACGTAACCAACGTGACTGCACGGCGTCTCATTGCCATGGCAACATGACTCCGTGCAACGTCACATTGGTGACGTCAGCGGCGCTTCGGTTCAGAAGGAGGAGGGGTGGCAGTTAAGGAGGCTGCCACAACAGCTGTGCATAGGGGCAGTGTATTTTGAGGGGTAACCACCTACCTACAGAAAAATTAGACGAGGAGAATAATTCCCACCCAACCTTCCCTGGTGAAGATGGATTTGGACATTAGTTACAGCGATATGATCAGGAGATACAATCCTCGGCTAATTTTCACCATTAAGCAGGCTCATGGCTCTGGTGGTCCTGGGTTATGTAATAGGGGCATGCCTGGCCAAGGGCAGCCGAAGTCCTGAGTCAAGGTAAGAGAGAGTTACAGAGGCCTCGAGTGGTCCCCCGGCATGTCATTTAAATTCTTTGTGGAAAAGCGCAAAGCCTATGAAATTGCCACGCCCCCACGCCCCCCCAAGCTACACTTGTGAACCTTATGTATGGTGATTGGGACTCGGGAGTGTTATAGTGTACATTAGAGGCACAGGGGGCTATTCATTAAACTGTAATATTGGCCATGTAAAATTGCCTGAAATCAGCATGCAATTTGATGCAATATAAATCTGGAGGTTTAGCCATCTTCATTAAAAATTATGTATGCAAGAAAATTGATCAGTTTGTTATCTCATTTTCATGTACGTTTCACCTTATTTACTGCAATACAATAAATGCCAATTTTTGCATGAAAATGCACTTACCACAGTTTAATGAATAGGCCCCAAAGACGTCATTTATTCTAAATCACAGAAGTGGTTTAAAAAAGAAAAAGAAAAGTGCCATTTGTTATAATAATAATAATAATATTATGTTCTTGTATAGCGCTAGTAGTTTTACGTAGTGCTTTACAGAGACATTTTGCAGGCACAGGGTCTTGTTCCATTGATACACATGGTAAATATGTTTTCCCCAAGGAATGCATCACTTTTGCCCTGATAGTTAGACCCCTTGATGCACTTATTTGAATGCATAGTAATAGTATAATCAAGTTTAAATTACACATCATTTGGCATATTTTCGAGTTTCCTAAGGTACATTTGACACCTATCAGCATAGATTCTTAAAGTTTTAAATGAATGTTATACATTTTGAATATTCTTTGTGGTTGTTTGTAGATGCATTAATTTCTCCTTAATTACCGGTAATCCTTCTCAGACTTAAGTCTGACAAGTTCCTCTATGACGTGTACAAGATTCGAGACAGAAGGATAACTAGAAAGTTCATCTTTGGTCTTGTTAATTTGGATTCTTAGATAATGGAATCACTTGCAAAAAAAAATGTCATTACTAAGCAGTCTTTGCGATAATTACAATGGGGAAGCAGACAGTGTGGGATAAAAATTGTCAGTCAGCACTTTGCCAAATTGAACTTCAAATATTTAAAGGTACAATTCTGTCTGCATATAATTTGTTTTAAATATATTTTCATAAAGGAGAGTACCCAGAATGATCTTTGTCAAAAAGCCTACTTTTAAAAAACATCTTCATTTAAAAAATTGTCAAAAAAACATTAATGGGTAAAAAACAGAAAAGTCAGTTGGCCTACGTCTGATTATGGGCACTGTGGATCACACTGGGCTATTAAGAATACTCCAGTCTCAAAATGTTCCATAAAGGTCAACCTGAAATAGTCCAGTCACTGGAAGCCATTTTGTTCTAATAATAATAGCATGTTCTTGTATAGCGCTGCTAGTTTTACGTAGCGCTTTACAGAGACATTTTGCAGACACCGTCCCTGCCTCGTGGAGTTTACAATCTATTTTTTAGAGCCTGAGGCACAGGGAGATAAAGTGACTTGCCCAAGGTCACAAGGAGCTGACACCAGGAATTGAACCCCTCCTTCAAACTCAGTGCCAGTCAGTGACTTTACTCACTGAGCCGCTCTGACAGAGGCTTAAGGAGAAGTCAACAGAAAGTTAAATCTGATAATCAGATTGGCCTCATCTATGGAAATACAGTATGTAAAAGCAAATGATGAACCAGCGGAGTGGATCTTAACTATAAAGATAAAGTCAACAGTAATGAAGAAAACAAAAATATACAAGTAGCTGGCAAACACAATTTAAATTCATACTGTAGGTGGGGGGAGGGGTACTATATGTCTCTCAGTTGCACCCAAAGTAGAACAAAAATTAGCACCAGATTTATCAAAGCCAAAAATCCAAATGTTACAGTATCTTTGATAACCCTGGTTTCCCCCAGTTTTGCCGCCAGTAGACTTTGATACATAACCCCAAAATAACAATACGTAAGCAGATTGCAAACTTATCTTCCTCTTTCCCCTCACCCTTCAGCATTATCCACAGAACAATATGCTTCAAAATACCAGATGAAGAGCGGTAGCAGCAAGATTTAATCTGTCACCTTCTCACATGATAAAAAAGGACTCTATTCACAGGTCACCACTTTTAGGCCAAGATTCACTAAACGTCATTAAATGTGAGTTAATATCTCACACAGTTATTGCAAGTATTGAGAGAGGCAGGTCACATACAGGTAGTCCTTGCTATCCAACGTTTCACTTTACAACAAATGGCATATCCATGTTACGCAGGAGTAGCCCACAGACCAGACCTGTCCTGAGTACTGAGGTGGCAGGTATGAATACACACACCGACAGAGCGAGGGACGTGTCCGGGTTGTGGTATTAGATGCTGCCAGGCCAAGTGGTGAGTATTGCGTGAATACTTGCCGGTACCAGTTTTCCCAGAAGAATGGTCGTTGCCATTACCGAGATCAGGTGTAGGAGTAGTACGGAAGGGTCGACGTGAGAGCCGTGGTTGTAGGGAGCCAGAAGGTACGTAAACAGGAACAATCCGAAGTCGAGAGCCAAAGGGGGAAGTCTGCCAAGCCGCGTCAAAACCGAGAGAATCAAAGAACAAGCACTGTGAATCACCCATACAAAAACTATGACGAGCGAGGAAGCACAGAACAGAGAGGGTATATAAACCTGGAACAGCCAACCAGGAGAGGGGGCGTGCCTTGAGGAGACCAGGGAGCTTCAGTGCATTGGCTGCTGTTCCAAGAGCCCAGGTGACACTCAGGAAGAATGAACCAGAAGAGAAAGAACTCAGTTTAAAGTAGCACTCTATTATCTGTAGTAGGGTAGTGTGGTTGATTTAAAAATATATCTTGATTGAATTAAATGTTAAAATATTGGTGCATGGAGTGGAATTAAAAGATCAATGGACACTATGTCTGATGACTCAGAGTGTTTCACATATAGTGATGACAACTTGTGTCTAATAGCTGGAACAGTGCCAGCTGTAGCAGGTCGCTACCATTGATTAGACCGCTGATGGCAGTCTAAAGATGACAGTGTCAGATGTGCTAATAGATGAGTAGTTGCATTCCCCCTGACCAAAAGAGGAACGTAGTGTACACAGAGGCGGATTAGTTTCAATTGCTATTTGATATAGCCTAGAGCAGCAGAGTATGCTGCATAGTAGGAGGGTGATGGTCTGTAACTTAGTTTGAAAGACTCTGCTAATTGGCAAGTCAGCTGTAACTGTTCTGCCTAACCCCTGTTAGGAGTGTACAGCTCTGTCTTTCTTACAGTGGATCCTTGTATTAAACCCCCATGCTGACAGTTGCTGTGAGCAGTAGACTCAGAGTTCCACTGATGCTGGGGTGAGTCAGCTGCAGGTATTTTACCTAACCCCCGTAAGGAGTGTGCAGCTCTGTCTTGCTTACAGTGGACCCTTGTATTCAACCCCCATGCAAACAGTTACTGTGGAGAGTAAATTCAAGACTTCTGGGCTTGAAAAAGCAGCAGATGCGAAACGATCGTCGACCAGGGCTCTTTTAACATATGGACAGTGTCAGGTTTGCTTCTTAGGGGGTAGACTACACTTAGTTACAAGGCTGCGATTATTGAGGTGAATGGTTCAGAACGCCATCTACTTAATCTGATTACAGGCATACTATCCAGGAAAGTACTCTGTGCACATAAAGCTTCATGCTTCCAGCTGACAAATAGCCAGCAGGGATACTTACCCCAGCATCTGTGGAACTCTGAATTTACTCTGAATTTATAGACACTAGTTGTCATCACTATATGTGAAACACTCTGAGTCATCAGACAGAGTGTCCATTGATCTTTTTTTTTTGTAACAATTTTTTTATTGGACACGTTCAAAAGTTACATTACATTCAGGAGTGTCATGAGCCCATGACACTTTGCTATGATACAATCTTACAGTGACCAATAAGATTTTCCTGTTTCCTACGGGGGTGGGGGGGGAGAAAGGGGGAGGGTGAAGAGGGGGGGGGAAAGGGGGGGGGGGAAAGGGAGGGGGGGGAGACAAACAGGGGGGGTTGGGAGGGTCTGGAGGGGGGGGAGGGGGGGCACGCTGGCGTCTCCTCATCCCCCCCCCCCTGGGTGCAGGGGGGGAGGGGCCCCAGTGACATCGGAGCGAGGCCCTTTTTGGATTTTATCTTTCTACCCAGGTGTCCCAAGTGTTCCAGAACAGGGGCATCTTTTTTTGAAGCATAGCCGTCAGTTTCTCCATTGTCATTACTTCATTAATTCTCCTGACTACTGTCGTTCTCGAGGGGGCTTTGATCTGCTTCCAGGCGGCTGCTAGGGAACATCTAGCCGCTGTAAGTATGGCCGAGATTAGCCTGGACATTGGCGGTGGAAGGTCGTCTATGGGTTTGTTCAGCACCAGGGACAGTGGATCTAGGAGGATGGGAAGTCCCGTGGCCTCGTGGATAAGCGTCTGGATCGTGGTCCAGTACCTCTGGATCTCCGGACATGACCACCAAATGTGGTCCATGTCCCCCTTTTGACCACATCCCTGCCAGCACAGGTCTAGTGTGCCGGGGTAGATCTGGCTCAGTCTTGCCGGAGTCAGATACCACTGAAATAAGATTTTATAGATATTTTCTTTTATTGTCGTGCAAATTGATGTTTTAGAAGCTTGCTCCCAGATATCCTCCCAGTCTTCTTGGTCTATTGGAAGGCCTAGTTCCTCCGACTATTTTTCCATATAACGGTGGCTCAGTGGGGTGGAGGATGGCTCCATTCCTTTGTATATTTCGGAGATTAGACCTTTTTGATAGGTATTTTTGGTGCATAAGGATTCAAATCTGGTTAGCGGGGGGAATTTGGAAGTTGGAGATAGCGACAGTAGGAAGTGGCGGACTTGTAGGTACTTAAACAAGTGGAAGCCTTGGGTCTCGCATTTATCCCGTAGTGCCTGGTAAGTAGCAATCTCATCCTTCTGCAGTAGATCGGCCACCATCCTAATGTTGTGACTCTGAAATTGGTCGAATTGACTTGGGGAACACCCTGGCGAGAATTTGGGGTTCCCCAAGATTGGGGTGAGCTGGGAAGGGGATGCTACCAGACCATACTTCTCTTTGCTTTTAAGCCAAACATCCCACGTGCATCTCATTGCCCCCAAGCTGAACCTCGCCGGCTTGGCCCCGCTGCTGCCAGTGGTCCATAGTGCCACTTGGAAGGAGAGGGGGCGGGCGTAATGTGACTCTATTTCGAGCCAGGAAGCTGAGGCCGGGTCGCAATTCCAAACTACAGCCTGCTAGTTGTGCTGCGATGTAGTACTTAGCTATGTCGGGGACCCCCACACCTCCTCTCGCTCTTGAGGAGAGCATTACTGATCGGGGAACCCTGGGCCTTTTGTCATTCCAGATAAATTGGAGAATTAGTGACTGCATGTTTTTTAATGTGGCTTGTGGCACTAGGATTGGGAGAGTTTGGAAGTTATACAACAGTCTTGGAAGGATGTTCATTTTTACTGTGACTATTCTCCCAAACCATGAAATTTGGTGTTTTTTCCAGGTTTCTAGGTCTTTTTTAATCTGGCCAAATAGAGGGGGGTAGTTATATTGATATAGGGTGCTGTAGGAGTTAGAAATTTTGACCCCCAGATATTTAATATAGGTGGAACTCCACTTATAATTATAGTTGGCTTGAATGAGTTTCCACGTCTGGGGGGGGAGGGAAATGTTCAGGGCCTCTGACTTATCCATGTTCACTTTATAGTCAGATACTGATCCGAATTGGGTTAGGAGCCTTTGAAGGTTGGGGAGGGATGTGTGGGGGTCAGCAAGAGTCAGAATCACATCGTCGGCAAACAACGAAATTTTATGTTCTCTATCTGCGATTTGGATGCCCTTGATACTGATTTCTTCCCTGATAGTGGCTGCTAGGGGCTCTATAGTTAAAGCGAATAACAGGGGAGAGAGCAGGCAGCCTTGTCTGGTCCCGTTTGTAATTTTTATTGGGTCTGAGAAGCCGCCTGATAATTTAACATATGCTGTAGGATTTTGGTAGAGGGCTCTCACCCCTTCTAGAAATGGGCCGAAGAAGCCAAACCTCAGCATGGTTTGGTCCAGGAAGGTCCACTTGATTCTGTCGAACGCCTTTTCGGCGTCCAGACTCAGAATCATTGCTTTGGAACCAGTGAGGTGCACGTGGTCGATTATATCCACAATTTTGCGGGTATTGTCGGAGGCCTGTCTTCCCGACACGAATCCTACTTGATCCACATGAATGAGTCTATGGAGAATTGGGTTTAGCCTGTTTGCCAGGATCTTACTGTAGATTTTGAGATCAGTGTTTAACAGGGAGATGGGCCTATAATTTCCACAGAGGAGCGGGTCCCTACCCTCTTTATGAATGATGGCGAGATTTGCTGCTGTGATAGTGGTGGGTATTGGTTCCCCCTGTAGGAAGGAGTTATACATTTCTAGTAGATAAGGGGAGAGGATTGGCATGAACATTTTGTAATATGCGTTCGAAAAGCCGTCGGGGCCCGGGGTTTTGGCTATCTTGAGGGAGCTTATAGCTTGGGATAGTTCCTCGTGGGTTATATTTTTATTCAGGGTCTCTACTTCTTCTGGGGAGAGGGACGGGAGGTTACATTGCTCTAGGTATTGTGATATTGTGTTGAGGCTGACCGTGTCTTGTTCCGGGGGGTGGAGGTTATATAGGTCTGAGTAAAAGCTCGCAAATTCCTGCGCTATCTCCTTCTCTATGTATGAGACTTGCCCATTTTTAGTCTGGATACGAGCTATCTGGGATTTAACTCTAGCGCCCCTGAGCTTGGAGGCTAGGAACTTATCTGCTTTATTGCCCTTGTCAAAATATTTTTGTTTTGACCACCTTAGTGCTTTCTCGACTTCTTCGAGTTGTGTTTCTTTAAGGGCAGCTCTAGTTAAATTTAGTTGTTTTAGTATCTTTTTTGATAATTAAGTTTTATGTTGTTGCTCTAGTTGGAGGATTTTATCTGAGAGATCCTTTTGGAGCTTACGTTTCTGTTTTTTTTTTGTATGAGGCAATAGAGATTAGGTCTCCTCTGATGGTGGCTTTGTGGGCCTCCCAGAGCATAGCTGGGGTTGAGACAGAGCCTGCATTGATTTGGAAGAACATGGACAGTTTTTGTTGTATGGATACCTCCGTGTCGGGGCAGTTCAGCATAGAATCATTTAACTTCCACTTATATTGGTTGTTTTTCACAAAGGGTAGGGTTAGTATGAGGTCGATCGGGGCGTGATCGGACCATGTGATCGGACCTATGTTGGACTGGGAAGATGCCTGGAAGATGTTACTTGTACCCAGGAAATAATCAATCCTCGAGTAGGACTGATGAGGGGTGGAGAAGAAGGTATAATCTTTCTGACCCTGGTGCTGAGCCATCCATATGTCCACAATTGAGTAGTTCTGGATAAGCTCTCGAAATTTCTTGACTTGTTTTTGACCTTGGGTGGTGTGGGGGGAAGGGGTGGTAGATAGGCGAGAGGAGGTGGGGTTTGATTTGTCCTGTACGTGAGAGGCCACCATATTGAAGTCCCCTCCTAATATCAGGGAGGAGAGGGACTGCTGTTCTAGTGATTCGAGAAGGTTTTTAAAAAGGGGATTTGTTTGTCATTGGGTACGTAAACATTGACTATTGTGATTGGCGAACCTGCTAGGGTACCCTGGATTATCAGGGATCGCCCCTCAGGATCTGCACGAGACTTAGTCAACACAAAAGGGACCCCAGTTCTAATGAGGATGGCTACTCCTCTTTTTTTGCTTGCGGAGGAAGCGTAAAATGCCTGGGGGAATACACTTTTGAATATGTTAGGGGGTGTCAGGGAGTTAAAGTGGGTCTCTTGGATAAGAACAATATCGCCCTTAGATTTTTTAAGTTCCATAAAGACTAGTTTCCTCTTTTTTACTGAGTTAAGGCCTTTGACATTAATAGAGATTAGTTTGATAGAAGCCATTATGTTTTTGGGGGTGTTTTCCGAGCTCTAGGCTCTGGAGGGGGGAATTGTGGGGGGCAAGGGTGGGGGGGGTGGGGGGCAAGGGTGGGGGGGGGTGGGGGTGCAATTTGACACATTTACATCCTGAGCTTTGTACAACATTTCTCTATTAACATTTGCTTGGTAGGAACGTTATGGCTTATCGGTTCTACATTTCCTAGGTCAAAATTACTTTTCTGCGTGCCGGCCTTTAACGTAGTTGAGTATTCGGGTGAGGAAGGGGGGGGGGAGGTGGTGGGGGGGGAAAGGGGGGAAAAGGGAAGGGGGGGAGGAGGGGAGGGAAGGGGAAGCGCGAGGGGGGGGGTGGAGGAGGGAGGGGTGCATTTTGAAACCCTTTCATCCTGAGCGTTATACAACATTTCTCTGTTAACATTTGCCTGAGGACAACGTTATGGCCTATCGGTTCTTCGCTTCCTAAGTCAAAATTGCTTTTTCTGCGTCCTGGCCTGGCCTTGAGCATAGTTTGGAATTAGGGTGTGGAGGAGGGGGGGATAGAGGGGGGGTAGAGAGTGGGGGGAAGAGGGAGGGGGGGAGGGGGGAGGGGCAAGGGGGGAAGGGGGGGAGGGGCAAGGGGGGGGGTGTGAGGAGGAGGGGGGGATGGGGAGGGGGGGAAGGGGTGCATTTTGAGACATTTTCTTCTTAACATTTGCAAGACAGGTCTCCATTGACAATTGCTTTTTAACGACTTTGTGGCCCCTTGGTTCTACGCTTCGTATATTGGTGGGGAAGGACTGGGGTAAGGGTATGAAGGGTTGGTGGAGGGGGGGGAGATATGGTAGTCGGATTTTTTAACCTTTGGCTTTGGTGCTCTCGAGCCTTCTTGTGTGTGGAAGGAGCTAATCTTAGACCTTAAGAGGAAAGAAGGGGGGGGGGGGGGGGTAGGAGGGGGCGGGGGGGAACGGGGGGGGGACTCTGAAGGTAAACATTGTGAATTCCCCTAAGTCTAGGATGGGGGGTGGGGGGGACACATCTATGCACAAATTATCTGAAGCCTGTTAGCTTCTGTCCCTTTCCTTGCATAGTTCTTTCTGTTTTTTACATTACCAGACTGTTTGGGCGACGGTGGCTGGGTTCCGCCCGGTCCCCCCACGGCTCTGCCCCCCCCCGAACCCCCCCCACCTACTTCAGGCAAGTTGGGGAACCGGGGAGTCTCTCGTCTGTGTTTACACTCGCGGGGGGGGGGGGGCGTGTAGGCGGACGGGCACCAGGGGGGTTAGGTGGTTTTCTTTGTAGGTGGGAGGTGAAGGTGGGTGGAGGTGGGAGGTAGGGGGTGGAGGGAGGTAGGGGGGGTTCTTCTGAGGCCCTATGTAGACTGGACAAGTAGGCAGAGCTCAGGCGGGGGGGAGGGGGTGTGGGGGGGTCGTCTCGTATGGTGTTGCATAACTATGTGGAGCGGAGCAGGGGGCTCTTTGTTGGGTCTTTAAGGCTCTGGTGCTTTGGAGGATCTCTGCTGGGCTAGGCGTTCCGAAGATCTGGATCCGCGCTGGCGTCTTTGCAGGTTGGCGTCTTCTTCTTCTTCCTCTTGTCTCTGTCCTTTCAGGGTAGGGAGTCCCAGGAGTCGCAGGAATCTGGCAGCTTCCTCGATGTGGGAGATGGTGTGGAACTTGCCCTTAGCTAGAATGCTGAGCTTAAATGGAAAGCCCCATCTATAGCGCACATTGTGATATTGTAGGTGTTGTGTCAGCGGCTTTAATTCTTTGCGACGGAGGATAGTTGTTCTTAAATATCGCTATAGATCTGGATCTGTTCCCCTTGGAATGAGGAACTCCTCCGGACGGATCCGTCATTATACTGTGCCAATAAAGATGTTCTAACTTACATCAGTCCCCCGGCATTTCTTTCTCCGGCTGTGCTTTGCCTTGCCTCCCACCGGAGGAGTTTCTACATTCCTGTCTACCACAGAGCACGCCGGGCTGTTGATTCAGAGCTCGCTTCACCGGACATGACGTAACCCCCGCCGGTCACGTGACCACCCGCTGTGAAGGATCGTACACAGCAGGGTAGGCGGCAGAAGAGTGGATCAAAGGGCCGTCTTCAAACGGAGATCCCAGCTGATATCAGCCGAGCTGTGACCGGAGGAGTACTGGAGGAAGGAGCGGCGAGAGGATCGTGGAGTACACGGCACTACACATGTCTACGTGAGTTTCTTTTTATCTTTAGTCTATCTGGAGCTCACTCTGAGCCAACTGCTGGAAAAGATTTATCACTAGTGTGTAGTTTGCCTGACCCCCATCCCCAGTCATACGGCGAGAAGGCTCAACAGTGTTCATTGCTTCTGAGCGCCTGAGGGGTTAACTGTTGTTCACCCCTTGGAATGAGATTTGATTCATCTCTCTGCTTTTGGTCAGGATTTTTTCTTTGGTGTTGTACGAATGGAAACGTACGATCACGTCTCTGCGCCTCTTGGGGTCCTCTCGCCTCGGGCCCAGCACTCTATGGGCTCGATCCAGCTCCATTTCCTCTTTTTTCAGTCCTGGGTCCAATTGCTGGAAGAGGTCCTGCAGGTAGGTTGTGTGGGCTTCCGTCGGGATTGTTTCGGGTATGTTTCGGAACCGAAGGTTCTGGCGCCGGTCCCGATTTTCTTGGTCTTCAAGACCATCTTTCAGCAGTGCGATTTCATGATTGAGCCTGTTAATTTCATCCTCAGCTGAGGATTGCACCGCCTCGACTTCCTCCACTCTGCCCTCCAGGGACCCTGTTCGATGGGAGACTTCATTTAAGTCCTGCTTTAATTTGTTGATCGCGCTGTTAAAGTCCTCGTTGACACCTTTCCTCAGTTTGGTGAACATCTGGGTCATATATTCTACGAGGAAGTCCTTCGTGATTAGGTGGCTTGCGTTAATATGCTCCAGTATCGGTTGCTAGCGGGCGGGTGCGCTTGCCACGCTGATGTCGGCGCCATCTTGGCTCTCCTCCTCCTGGTCTCCCTGGCGCTTTGTCGGGGCAAAATATGTGGAAACACTTTGCACAGGGTTTTTTTTTTGCTGCTTCGACATCCTTGCTCCTGGCTGGTACTGCCCTAGTGTTTTTCTGGCACCCCTGTGCTATGTAGTGGCCTCCACGTGGGGCCCTCTCAAAATGGCCACTTCCTCCTCCCTCACCCCCCACCGTTGTGGCCTATGCCTCTTTTTACTGCTCTCTTTCCCCCTCGGCAGGTCTCTGTGTTGGGGTATTTCCTTATGTTTATTGCCCCTCTGTCATGGTGGGGGGCACTTCTTATAAGTCAGGGGGGGCTCCCCTCGTGGGTCCCACGTGGCCTCCTGCGATCTCTGCGGTATTCCGCACACTCTGCAGGGGGGGGGGGCGCTCCTGGGCACCGCAAACTCCTCGGGGCTCTCCAAGGCAAGGCGCCTCTTCTCCGTAGCCTCTCTCAGGCTTGTGCGGGTTGCGGAGGGTTGCGGAGGGGGGGGGGGGGGACACGTGTCTGCGGCTGGAAGCAGGGACTCACACGGTATCCTATACTGCGCTCCGGAGCACCGGAACGGGTCTCTTTGGATCGCCGCGCGGCTTGTACTTTGCTGCCGGAGGTACTCTGCTTGATGTTTAGCCCGGTATGGAGGTTTTTATGCGGTTTTTATTATTTTATTAAGGGTTATACTGGTGGAGGGCTCGGGCGCCTTTCCCTTAAGCTGCCATTATCAGCGACGTTACCGGAAGTCATCCATTGATCTTTTAATTCCACTCCATGCACCAATATTTTAACATTTAATTCAATAAAGATATATTTTTAAATCAACCACACTATCCTACTACAGATAATAGAGTGCTACTTTAAACTGAGTTCTTTCTCTTCTGGTTCATTAATCAATACTTTCTCAGTCTAGCACCTTATCTACCCTATACTTTAATTCAGCTTGAGCAGAGGTTCCTTTACCTATCCTACCTTTATTTATTGATCCCCTCAGAGCATATTTCCCATAATTAACAAGAATGTGTATGCATTTAGCATAGGGACCTGCTATTGAGGCTTACTTTGACGTTGGTTAACAGATTTCGCATGATTTGATCAAAAGATGCAACCAAAAGTCTCCTTTGTCACACAGACTTAGGTTTAAAATGTATATTTTTCACCATAAATTGCTAGCCCAATGGGAGAAGCGCAGGGATGTTTTTCACATATGTATGGCCAATTTTTTTTGCCAGCAGCAGGCTCCCTACAGGGAGAAGAATATATATATATTTGCTGCGCTTCTCCATGTAGGGAGTATATATATATATTTGCTGCGCTTCTCCATGTAGGGAGCCTGCTACTGGCAAAAAAAATTGGCCATACATATGTGAAAAACAGAAAGTTAATCCCTGCGCTTCTCCCATTGGGCTAGCAATTTATGGTGAAAAATATACATTTTAAACCTAAGTCTGTGTGACAAAGGAGACTTTTGGTTGCATCTTTTATATATATATATATATCATTTGTTTTAAAATATGACAATGCTTACAAATAATGCTTTTGATTTTTTTGTGAGTCCCTATTGAATTTAGTAATAAAAGAAATAACATTTTCAATCTGTTTTTTTTTGGCTCTTTTTGTTTTAAAATGGAGGTTCTATCAATAGCCACAACCTTTAACCTCACCTCACTAATTTCTAAAAGGCTATATTGTTTTTCTAATTAAAATAAATAATCAAGAACCAGTGATAGTTCTTCATATATGTCATTTTGGATACAATTTAGTTTAATTCATCTAAATTGTCTGTATGGTATATTTGAGGTTCAGTTCTGATGGTGATAGCTATTCTTTAGAATAAAATTGTTGCTGTCAACCACTTAAAAAAATCTCTTAGTGTGCAACACATTATCCTCAATAAAGAAAACCAAATCTTAAAAGTCGATTTCATATCTGTTGGATTTAAAAGTAAAATTCAAGCTTCGATCATTGCTGTTGAGGTAAGTTATAAAATCCAATAGGAGGATTCTGCCCCCTGCCAAATGAAAATGATGTCATCTATATATCGTCGCCAGAGGACCAGGTTCGCATTCTAATTATTCGAAATATTAATTTCTCTATCATGGTACTCACTATTGGAGTTTTTGATTTGAGGTCTATTAACATATGTATGATGTCTAAATGCTCTTTAATTCTCCCTTCTATTAAATTATCTATCTCTATCTAATATATTAGCACTTTGATTATGAATTATTTTTGACCAATTTATGACATTACCATTATCATAATCTGCTTTATCTCTAAAAAAAAAAAAGTAAATGTTTATTTACGTAAATCATTTCCTGTTCTTGTCTCTCAATTTTATGATAAAGAATACCATTCATTTTTTTAAATTCAATTGTGGCTTCTGAAGGTTTCAATAACATTTTCAACTCATTTATTGATTTATCTAATTTCTCAAGTGATTTCTTATTGTGGGATATTATAAGTTCCATCAACTCAAAAGAGCAATTGTCTATTAATTTAAACTGTGTCTCCAAGAATTCTTCATTATCTCCATTGGAAGTCCGTTGTGAAAAAATTCTGCGACCTCTTGGTATCCTCCTATTTTATACAAAAGAACGCTAGATGGCGCTCTACTACACCCAAATCAGTGATGTGATTTATATCAAAAAAGGTGAACAATGTATATAAACAAACAATGTGCAGTGAATACACAAATATATTAAATATGCAAAAAACAACTTATCACTCAACCCCGTTGAAAGACTGTTTCAAAAGTCTGGGAGATGCAATACGGATGGAATTCCAGGGGAGCGTCGTCATATTTCCCAAAAAAAAGAAGTTGATAGTGTAATACTATTAAACAGTGTTAAATTACAAAAATGTTTCCAAATTCCTACTCACAAGCGCAGCAGGAAAATGAGTATAAGTGCCAGGTGAGAGTTATGGTGTAACCCAGTCTGGAAGTGTGGTATATAGATCAGCAATCTTAACAGCCCTGATTAGAGCTACTCTGCTGTAACAGTGAATGGTAGTGAGCAACAGCACAGGTAAGTATACTCTACAGCTGCTGTATAGCTTGTCAATATAGATATATATATAATCCCTAGAAAAGGAGGCTCCCTTAGACCATCGGGTAATACAGGAGTGTAAACTGTGCAGGAGCTGAGTCTCAGCGCTGCCTGCTCTGTCATTAAGCATAGATAGCAGCGTCTGTGTCAGAGGGCTCAGTGCCTGCACTTAACTGAGGAGTTCTGCCGACATGCACGTTTCGCTAGTAGTGCTTAATCATGGCCAGTGTGGAGCTCCACACTGGCCATGATTAAGCACTACTAACGAAACGTGCATTGAGAAGTTGGCCCAGGGGGGAAGAGGGGGCGCGGTAGATGACACCAACGTGGAGGGACATGGAAGAAAACAGATGGACAGCATAGAGGATGAGAAAGGAATGGGAAGGAAAGAGTTTCAGGGGAGGTTGTGTCTGAGAGGTAAGCCATGGTTCTGTATATAGGGTAACAAACGGTTGTTTATTGATAGCATGTTAGATGCAGTTATAAGCAATGCTGTGTGTTATGTTTATTGTTAGGTTTTAATATCTCTGCAGCCTAGTTGGATCCAACATTGAGTATGTGTTATCCTTTTGTGTGCGTATGCCCCAGGGGGGGAGTTGGGTGGCGGTTACCAAGTCAAGTGACACACTGTACGTATTTCAAGTGATTCATGAACAAGCAGTCATTTGCACACAAATAACGATGTATATGTTTGGCCTTCTCCATGTACTCAAAATGTGCCTCATACATGATAGCGAGGTTGTGCTACTTGTGGAGGAGGGAGTAGGAGTGCTTTTGTTCTTACAGCAACTCGTCTACCAGAGGTGCATGCAATGCATTGCTTTACATTGTTCTGAAATACATACATCCCAATAAATGTGACTATGTGTTTGACACCATGCAGCAATGCTGTCTTATTTTAACCATAACAGTAAAATTTGCCCAGGAAGCATCTGAGAAACCAATGTATGCAGGTGTGAAAGTCCACCATTTGGCACATTTACAATGAGCCATAATATTAAAAAAAAATTTACACCGAGTATATTTTATTATAATGCAGTATATAAAAGACATTATTCTGCAATAACCAGCACACTAAAATTTAAATACCGTTTATTAAGAAGAAAAAAAAGAAGAAAACAGTGCAAAAAAATCTCATGGTGCAATAAATTAATTATATTGTGGTATTCAAGCAGCAGGTAAGTATTGCATGTACATCATAGTGAAATCAAATAAGCATGACGTTGTGGACATGTTACCAATGTGTCGAAGTGGTCCACAAACCAAGAGACGATTCCTACAGACTACAACCGGATTGGAGGTCCTGGACGTCTTCTCAATGGGAAATCAGTTCCTGATGTTCCGGTACCTGTACACGCTTGTCCGCGCTTCTGGTGGCTCGAGCACTACTGTAGAGACCCTTCCACACTGATGGCATAGGCCGATTACACTTGCCAATCTCGGGCGGCTGCTGATGACGTCACTGGCTGTGTCACTGAGTAGGCGACTCGCCTGTAGACAGTCAAAAAGTCTAATTGCCACAAGCTTATATAGCAGTAAAAGTGTATCTTGAGTCCAAATTGTGCAGTGCTTGCACTCTAATTCCTACGCATTTCATAGTTAATGGCTACATTTCAGTGAATAATTCAGTTTATACTGTATACCCCGCAGGTTTTTGTGATTGGCCCGGCAAGGGGAGGAAAGGGGCAGTTTGCTGCCCCAATCACAAACATTCCGCAGCTGATCTAATCCAAAAAACATATTGGTTAAAAACTAAACACAATATAGAATATTAAAAACATAGTGAATATATGACTGCTGTAAAGAATCTCTGTGTATATATACATACATACATACATACAAAAATACATATACATAAACATATACATATATATATATATATATATATATATATATATATATATACATATTTATATATATACATATACATATACATATACATATATATATATATATATATATATATATATACATACATATATATATATATATATATATATATATATATATACATATACATATATACAGTGCTCACAAATAATGATAACCAATCGCCCGTTGCGAGTGGATTTAGGCAGCTGGCGACCCGTGCTGCAGCTCAATGAATTCCCCTGCTCGTGCCAATTTTTTTTTTTTTTAAATAAATAAATAAATAATCCCCCTCCCTGATTGGGTTAAAAAAAAAGTTTAAAAAAATGGCGGCAAATCCCGGCGCACGTGCACAGGGCAAGCAGAGTGTCCTGCCATTTGCGCTGCCTGTTCCCCCCAGCAACCCAGAATCCCCCACATCCCTCCCCCCGCCACTCCCCACGTGGGACGGAGGGGGAAGCCCAAACCAAGCCCCGCGCACAACCCAGCCCCCCCCCCTCAGCTCCCCACGTGGGACGGAGGGGGAAGCCCAAAACAAGCGCGCGATCCAGCCCCCCCCGCACCCTCCGCTCCCCACGTGGGACGGAGGGGGAAGTGCCAACCCAGCTTCCCCCGTGCGCGCCTCCTGCGCCAGTCCGCCTCCTGCCCATGATCTCCCCCTAATCACCTGCCCCCGATCCTTGCTTGCTGCCCGGGGAGCGTGCTGCGGCGTCGGCCGCTTCGGGGGGGATGGGGGGGGGACCTGCTGCTGATGATGCTGAGGCCCACGCTGCGCTGTGTGTCCGATGTCTTGGAGAGGGCCCACTGCCGTGCGGAGACCCCACTG
>NC_134483.1:455322069-455439569 GCF_040206685.1 Ascaphus truei | reverse complement strand
TATATACGTTGCAATCACCAAGTTATGTGATAGACACTATACAAATATAATTACACCTGTTTTTGATCCATCACGGCTTTAAAGTCTGTGTTCTATCCTTTTACCGTCCTCATATTTGTATGTTAATCACAAGTCACATGACTTTTACGTTTTTGTAATAACCACTAATTTGTCACTATCTGATGCGCAGTAATTTACACCATTTTTCTTACTCACACAGTTTATTAAGAACTGAATCTTAAATATGACATACTGTATACTATAAGAAAAAGATACATAAAAAGTAATAAAACAGCCCACTTTCATATATCAAACAGGCGTGTGTAGATTGTGTACACACATCTACTGAATTGTTTACATTGATTTTCAAATAGCTACATTTTTAATTATATGTTTGGTTTGTTTATGGTCTTTCCCTTATCTACTAATTAATGTTGTTATTTGCTATTTTTGGTTCTGATCTTGTGTCTTTTCAATAACAAAGTCTTTTGGTGCTATTACTGTTATGTGACCATCTCCTCTGATCAGATCATGTAAATCTTGATTGTCTGGCATGTAAGAATGACAGAAAATCCAGTTATCTGTCTCAGTTGTCTCCGGAGTCTCAGTCACTCCTTGACTGGCTTCTTCTGCAGGGACAGTATGTTCTGCATCTGTAGGAGTTTTCCGATATCCAACTGGAGGTGTGTAGGTTGGGAAGGAACCCACAATACTTCCTTTCCTAATACTTGATCCTGGTGCAGCATTTCTGCCACCTTCAGGTGACGCAATCCCTGTTATATCTGGGCTATACACATCTGGAATTGATCGAGTCTCGTTGTTCAGAAAAGCAGTGTTTACTCCTTGTTGACCTACAGGATTGAGCCCTTGTTGTTCAACTAATATACCACCAGCAACGCCAACCCCAGCCTGATGTGCAGTGATTACATGTCCTTGCAATCCATGATTAATAGGTAACATGATCACTCCAGTGAAGATCTGAGGACCGACCTAGTGTTTGAAAACATATAACCCAGCATTAGATTTAGGTTAACAATTTACATTATATTGCAGATTCACTCAATGCTACATTTTCTACAAAATCTTTACTACGGAAGTGTCATCATTTGTAGGCAGTGGTCAGGGTACAATGTTAAAAAGTAGTTGCACTGTGACTGATTTATGGAGTTTGTAGTTTTGTTAAACAGGGGAACAAACTGTTTGTGTCCAATTTTTAGAAATGTATCATAGCACATGTTTAATTTATGCCAAAAGAACAAGAAATACGGTGATCCACAGACACAGAACACAATTACTATTACTTTATGGAGGAATGAACTTTGAATGGACAACTACAGAAAGGGAAGTATCACATTTCATTTTATGTATTTGTGGGAACGGGATTGAAGAAAGGGTGTACCCATAAAACGTTGCCCCCCCCTTATAGACCCATGGACTTCGTTTTATGCTGCTACTTATGTAGCAAGTTTTTCCTATACCAATCCGTACCTCCTTTCCTTCTTTTTTTTGTATTATTGTTGTTTTTTCTCTATATCTTTGTTTATATGGAATATGAGAACTTTTTTTGTGACTAAGATCCTCAGATCATGGACATAGATAACATTGGATAGTATCATTATAGCATCCTAGATTGTGTTCATGGTACTAAGGGAGCCATACATCTATATATACACCATATATGGTGTTTGTACACCTGGGAACACACCAATCTCTGTGGCATTGTGTATATCCATTTTTTTGCTCTGTGTGCTGATTTTTACATTTTGAAAGTCGGAAACCCTATATGTAAACAAGAAATACGGTGATTCCTTCTATTAAGCAGCAATCCTCCATAAACAAGGTACATTTATTTTTACTCCACCTGAACCAAGGGCTCCCTGCAGGATAACCAATGTTTTCTTATTCCCTGAAACTCACCAGGGAGGCTCAGTTCAAACAGTGGACTCTGGTAATGGCAGCCAGTGAGTGGGACAACTTGTGTCCTTGCAGTATTGCCCTCATTGACGGGTACACTAGCAATGATGATGTGGACATTTCCATGATCCTTGGTTCTAGTAAATCAGCCTTAACGAGAAAAATAATCCACAGTATAAGAAAATCGGTGATTTCTGGTATACAGTATGTGAGACAAAAATAAAAATAAATGATTCTCAGAGTTGGGGTATTGCTGCTTTAGAACAAATGCATTTTTCTTTACAGAGAAGTAACACCGATAGGGAAAAGTCAACATATAGGTATCAAAAAGCTGTGATCCTCTTTAAACACTTTTGACAGTGATGAACCAAGATGCACAATTTGATACAGTGGACATCATTATATTATGTGTGTTGGGTAACTCCTCTCTAATTCCATTCATAACCACCTCCAATGTGCCAAACTACCAAAACCAGAGCAAGGTACCTTAAAACATGTTAACAGTGTCTTTCTGACCATCAGCTTAACCACGCAAATGCTGTTTGTGAGCTTTACACAGTTAATTAAAATATAAACTATAAGTATAAACAATTAAGAACAACCTTCAAACCTACACTTGAAAAATATTGATAATGTTACTTACACTTTCCTCAGAACTTGACTGCAATGCCTTTAAGGATATTGACAGAAAAAAAAGTTAAAGTTGCCGCCCTATTCACTTGGTCAAAACATCTTTTACCCTGTTAATTCACATCCCATTGACATTTTAGAGGAATATTGCTGGCTAATGAGAGAAAGAGAGACGAGAGAGAGATCGAGAGAGTGAGACAGAGCGAGAGAGCGAGAGAGACAGAGAGAGAGAGAAAGAGCGAGAGACTGAGAGAGACAGAGAGAGAGAGAGACAGAGAGAGAGAGAGAGAGAGAGAGACAGAGACAGAGAGAGACAGAGAGTAATAGTAATAGTAGTAATGGTAGGAAAAAAAACTACAGACTTTATTTAGCACAAAGCTAATAAAATAACATAATGGCGAAGTGCAGGACAAACATATTGCTAAAAATCGGATGGTGTACAGGTCCTGGTACATAGTGCCAGGTAACTAGACTGATGTTTCACAGTATACATGTATATACATAAGTGTATCGATACACATACAGTATAGACAATAGTATATAGTGGAAGGGAACTGTAAATATTATCTAACAAAGAGTGTACCTGGTAATACTCCCTTAGGTACCACAACAGTGTGAACAGATATACTGATGTGTACCAAAGTGCCTTTGTAAGCTCACACATATAATTACCTCCTAGCGTGTGGAGATGTTTAGTTTAAAGCTGTATCAAGTGTATTTAAATGTATGCCGAATGTAACTCGTTAATTGGTACTGTGACACTTATATCTCCTAATGTTGCCATTAATAGGTTTAGGTACAGTGTTGGTCTCCTATATAGAGAGCAGCTTAATAGCAAGTTAATGATGGTCTGTAGCTACAGTAGCTCTGGTACATATCTAGGGGCACAGATGTGTGGCTGGGCATGTAGCAGTTAGGGGAACCTTCCTAGTAATAAAGCCCCCCTTCTGGATCGAAGCCTGGTATAAGTATACAGCGTACTTAGCGTTTTGTTATTGTGCTGACATACAGGAATATGTGTGCTAACGATAGATCGAGAGCTAGAGTCGCGGGTAAATGTCTACAGATTTAAAGACCACTATAGTTTTCAGTGGTGGGACATTTGCGATCTCGCTCAAGCTCTGGTGCATAGGTCGAATGTTTGTCTCGACTATGGAACTATGCCAAGTTTATAGCAGGCAAGATAGCCTGTGTGGTGAGAGACCTCAGCTTTTCAAGCAGCCGCGCTATAATCCGGATCAATGCCGGGTGTGCGTGCGCGGCGTTGTGAGATGTCTACGCAATTGTTTCAGCTGGGTGTTGCTGAACGATATTTGCCACACATGCACAGTATCCCGAGTTATACACAGTCACAGCCCCATTCATAGATTGAATAGGAAATGGCGGCTAGACTCGAGGATCCGTGTGTGTATATCGGGAAGGCGCGGAGCACACATATAGGGATATAGAATAATAGAATAAATTGCACTGAGCCCTATATCTGGCCAGATCAGTACCGGCATACAGTAGTTATGTGCAGCTCCGCTAAAGACACAGTGAGCAGGCGTATAGAGGTAGGCACTACGCCCTACAACTGGCCGGATCATTAATAGTATACAGTTAGGCTAGAGACAAGTTGAGGAGACACAGAGGGAGCACTCTGGACTAGTGCCCCGCCGGTGAGGACGCAGCCAGCACACAACCTCCCTCATTACACCACACAAGTTTGAGCGAGGCCACTCTACTGACTAATCGCAGGTTTTCCCTGGAATCAGGAGCACCGGTAACTATTTCTTTTTATCGTTTTTTGGTGTGCAGCATATACCCTTAATCTTGTGAGATACAGATGAACACATCAGAGAACTGGGAAATAACCATATTTGCATACAGTATTTAAATTCACCTACTTCCCAGTAATCTGGGGTGTCTCTCTCAAAAGGTCCTATTTCAGGGTCATGGAGTCTAATGAAGCTTTGCAAATTTAAGCCCAGTTGCAAAATCGGACGACAGTAAAGTGAGTGTAGTGCTCAACAATTGGAGCTAGTTCCATCTGTAGAAGATATATGATGAAATGTCCAGATGAAGATGGAGTGTCCACAGTATGACAATGTAATTGAACTGGAAGGGATAAGTGTCTAGTGGAGTCCGCATGACATCCACAACTATGTACACTTCAATAAACACCCAACCAGCAAACCAGTACCTTGATAAAGTGCTGTTGCATGAAACGCGTAGGTGCGTTCATGTAGTCCGTTTTTACTGTATTTCTAGCTTGCAATAAATCAATCATTTATTCAGTTTGGAGTTGCCTGGCTATTTCCCCCTCTTTGGATACCAGAAGCAGGATTTCTTTGGCTGTGCTCTATCTACACCCACTACTACTTAGTCGCAAAATCAGTTGAATTTTTTTTGGTGCTAATTTTCATACAATTGGAATTTTTGCAAAATTTAAGGAAAAGTCACAAATAAATTTGCAATGCACTTAAGTACATATTCACACATCTCTGATTGCCAGAATGCCAATGGTGTTGAAAATGGCCAAATTTAATTCTCTTACCTGCTGCCCTAACTGTGTAAACATAATGGGAAACATCTAAAAAAAGAAAGTGTATATTTAACGTTAAATTGATGCGACATAAAGTGCTTCAAAGTTCTAGTAGTCATTTTGGTCTTGGAGAAATGCAGATTTGTTGTAGCATGTGATAACTCTTATAGGACCAACGTTAGAAATCTTCATA
Source organism: Ascaphus truei (assembly GCF_040206685.1). Classification (NCBI taxonomy): domain Eukaryota; kingdom Metazoa; phylum Chordata; class Amphibia; order Anura; family Ascaphidae; genus Ascaphus; species Ascaphus truei. The sequence goes on along the minus strand of NC_134483.1, from coordinate 455,434,308 downwards.
GTGTTGAGAAGATTATCACAAAATGGCAAGAGCTTAGTAAGCGAGGTTAGAGGAGCGACGACTAGCAGAGCTGTGAAGAGGTATCAGGCTGTTATGTTCACATCTTCTCTCAAACGTGGTGCAAGAAGTGGATGGAATATTGTCATAGTGTGTCATGCCAAATGTGTCATTTTAATCTTGCATCTCTTTTTTTAAAAGTACCAATATCTTTGCTCCAAATTTTGAATTGTGTGCGTCTGTTTGCGATTTAGGGCAATTGGAGGAGTTGTGGAAAAGTTATGACGCGCAGATTATGATAAGATGTGTTCATTTGTACTTCTCTGCTTGTCAATTTTTTATCTTGTATTTTGCCTCAAGAACAATCTGCCAAATCTGACGTTGCATAAACCTTTCTGGTTAACTTGCATTACGTGTAAGAAACGCTTTTTTACATTTGAAAAACGAAAAATGGAGCAACTCTTCTGTACATGAATACATTTCCCCTTGTGTACAGTAGCATATTAAACAGAGATCAACGTAATCTGGTGGCAAAATGCAGCAGAAAATATATCAAAGACATAAAATACATTGCATCAAGGATACTCTGATACATCGACCATATTTCTCTTCACTGTTCTGTTTTCCATTCCTCTTTTTCAAACTTTAACATCTTGCTATAATTTCCCTCACGCAGAGAGATACTGCACAGGCAAGTATACTGTCCGCTTTTGTGGCTAAAGTGAGTTAGAACTCGCATATAGTTTCAGTAAATTCCATTTACAACAGAACGCGCATAAAATGTTAGTACACCGTACGGTTCTCTTACTTGTGTGTTTGGAACGCCAAGTGGCATTACTGGTACGTTCCCAAAAATGGGATAGTTTGGAAAAACCTGCAACAAAATATACAAATATCAAAATATCATCTTTCTGAGTCACTGGTGTCTTTTCCTCAGGGATGTGCAACTGTCTGCAAGCAGGGACCGCATTACATATTATTTCATTGTGTTGTATGTATTTTATGTTGTGTCCATGTCTTTAGCCCCACATTGTACTGCGCTGTGGAATATGTTGACAAAATATAAATAAAATCAAATAATTTATTTTCTCTGTTATTGAGTCACAATCTGGTGCTGGAAGCCACTTTAGACCCTATTCACTTCTACAGGCCATAAGGTGTCTTCCAGCTGCCAGAAATAGTCATAAAGTGTTGCACTGCTTAATAAATATGGCCAATTGTATCAAGGCAATTGTGGAGCAAAATTGGCACATAAAGTCCCGTATTTACTATACAGGGCTATTCAATAAGAAACCTTCTGGTTCTGGAAGACCTGCTATGACCCATTTACTTCAATGGCTTATACGGTGTTTCATGGAATAGAATGGCTAAGTAAATATGGGCCTATTACTGATAGTGTACAATAATATATTTATTGATATAATGATGATTTCTTTTGGATACAGCCTATAATAATTATGAGGACACGGCCTCTTCAGTGCCTAGTAAGACTTCTCTTGCATGCCCCTTCTTTGCCTGCATTACAGTCTTGAAAACATCTTTCTTTCCTCCCCCTTTTCCATCACTTTCCTTTGGTTGGTAGTTAGTTTACCAAGGGCCACTTGTTGTTTTTTCAAACTGCATCAATGTTGTGTCAACATGTCCCAATTTTGCAGTGTCACGGGGCAAGTTTGTGAGGAATTCAATATAATAGAATGTGTCAAATTCTAAGGGGAGTTACAGGCTCATGCGCTTGTATGGGCTATAAGGTAACTTCCAGTGCCAAAAGGGGATTTATGGAGTAGCGCTGCTTAGTAAATATGACTCTGTCTCATGATAATTGTGGAGAAAATATGGCATGTAATGGTCCATATTTACTAAGCAGTGCAGCATCTTGCAATTAGGGCTGTGCTTATAGGAGCAGTTATAATGGAATGACATGATATATATATTGTAATGGGATGTATCAAATTTTTCGTCATGGTGCATCTCTTCTTCAACTTTAATAAGCCTCATCAATAGTACACCAGGTTTGAGGTGGCATCAATGATTGCAGCCTAGAATCTGCACCACATGCAGGGAACGGTTTCAAACGTTTGATGCAAACAGATCAAATATGGTTAAAATGTCTAAACCATAACTGTATAAAGTGCATATAAACATTCCACTATGGATTACAAATGTCTTTGTACAGAATGGTATCCTCTTACTTGTGTTTGTGGAAGTCTTGGCTGCATGAGCTGGTTTCCAAATAGTAGGTAATTTGGAAGAACCTGTTACAACAACCAATGAAAGATTCAAATCATACATTGGTGAATGCAGTTGTACATTGTAGTTTACGTTCAGATGTGATCATTAGAAATGTGCATAGTTATTTTCCAGACTTTTATACTGTATGTAATGGACAAAGCAGAATTCTTCATTATGAGCATGAAAAAAAGAGACACTAATCATGCTGATGGTGACATTTTCCAAGCTATATACATAACATTGGTTACATAAACATCTAGGGAAACCAGGGGTTCTCCGGAATTGAAAACAGTGCGATTCAGCTCCAGGGAACCTCCCGCTCCCCATCCTGGAAAAAAAGGGGGGTAGTCAGAGGGGATTGCTGCTTTAATCCTTTGGGTGCTGGAGAGGCTGCATTACCAGGGTACCATAACCCCCCCTCCCCCCCTCAGCAAAGTACAGTCAGGTGACTGGCGTCCCTTAACCCGGAAATGGAAGAGGACTCTATCTGCCTAGAGAACGAGCAATCTAAGCATGATATAACCGTTACGTCTCGGGGCACCCAGAGGATTAAGCTGATTGAAAACGTTGTATTTTAACTCGCATTATCAGGTCAACATAGGCCATGAAGTCACGTTTTAATTAATGCCACACATTTTGCTTTCTCATTACATCACAATAAATTGACATCTTCAAACTTTTTTTTTTATCGTGGTCTAGAGACATTTACCATCTTTATTTCTGATGCCATTAGTCATGCAAGGACAAAACAGATGAAAGAGACAGCTTAATTGGTGTCACTAACCTGCAACTGAATATGGCTAAGCTTGGTTCAATTCATTTTCTACAGCACTTACTGTACACATACAAATATACAGTAAAAATGCAATCTAATTAAGTCCAGAGTGCCTTGCAAATGTTAAATTGTAGTGTTTTGATCCCACTGTAATAATTACATACCAAGAAAAATTGCTGAATGTGGAATAAGTACAATTTTACACATATTGTAGGTATTGTACATATCTAAGTGGTTGCACAACAATGTATATGTGTATCCATTTCAGTTTGGTATTGTACAATTGTAGAAGCTATACTGGGTGATAAAGAAAGCGTGTTATGTTGCAGTGTAGGATATTTTCTGCATTTGGTGAGCATGTGAGTTTTTCAGACATAACAATTTGTAATAACAAATCTCCTACGGATTTTGGAGGGGATTTATCAAAGTCACCCATCTGCAAAACTGGGACAAAAATACTGCACCAGATTAGTTTTAATCGGAGTTTGTTTCCTTGTTACATTTGGCGCAATTTTTCTCCCCACAGTTTTGCAGCTGGGAAACTTTGATAAACAGCCCCAATTTGTGTAGTGTCTACACCCATAAAGCACCTACTGTATGCTGGCCTCGTACAGTTATGTGTTTCATCGTTCACTGCTAAATGCAAATTTGGGAGATTCATGGAATTACCTAACGACGATGGGTAAATGTGTCAAAGTTCAGGACACCAACTTTTGGACAAAATGTCTAGTTTCTATTTCTTCATTTGTATGTTTTTCTGCAGCAAACTTTTTTTTTGTAGTTTATCAAAGCAAACTTTTGAAATTAGCTTCCATTTTAAGCGAATTTTCACTTTTGCTTAGTCGAATTTTTGCATAGCAGAATAAACTTTTTTTGAACTCCGAATTTGCGAAAAGTCGAACTTTGGCAAAGAAATGCCATTTTCTCAGCAGATTCGATCTTTGCCAAAAAGTTCCCCCTTCTCTGCTGCCTGCACTAAAATACATTCAACGTGCAGATTAAAATGTCTTACTTTCCACCCTAATTATATGAAACAAGCGTATGATCTTTCTGACAATACAATAGGTTAGTTACATTTCCTAGAAGAAACCTGCCATAATCTAAATATCTCATGTTTAAAGATGTGTAAATTTCTTCAAATCAGCTTCGTAAAACTTTTTGCATTTCTTTTCTTAAATTGCACATTTTTTTAAATACTTTGAGTTGCTCAAAATGTTGCCAATTTTGCTATTATTCCAATAAAATGTGATGCATTGCCCTGCTTTTTGCCCGAATGTAAAGAAAATGACAGCGTATAAAAGGGCTGTGTGGGCTGGCAAATGGATAATGTTTGCCAATTTCATGTTGTGCATCTCTAATGATGTAATATTGTTGTTCTTACCTGGTTGGGTGGCAGGTGCCCGTGCCATGGTATATAGTTATGCACAAACGGTGCTGGTGCCCTTGCAAAGCCGTGATTCACCTGGTTTTAAAAAGAGAACATCAGATGCAAAGTAACAGGCTGGAAACCTATTCATGAAAATCATGAGCATTCCTGTATCAGAGTGCTATTTACCAACTAAAGGGGACATGCAGTGTAGAGGAAAAGAAAATATAGCCTTGGTTATCAATCATATTATGCACTAGTAGATCTGGGTGTCAGATTCCATAATCTCATTTAAATACAAGCAATCACATTTTATTATGTATTTTATTAAGCAGGACAATTGTATTTGTAATTTTTTTTGCCCTAGCATTTCCACATTTTACCAAGATCAAATTGCAACACTCAAGATAAAGTGCCATTATGAGTTAAATTGCAGACAGAAGTAGAAGTGATTTGATTAATTGTCAGGTCTGTAATCTCCAACTCAAGATTGAAATGGTTTGTGAGAAGGATCTGCTGGCTCTGATTAGCACACAGGGGGTATGCATCCACGTCCACCTCCAGTTAAAGGGAGGCAACGTACTGGGTACTGGGACCCCTGCTTTTTAACTTGCTTATTAATGACCTTGAGGTTTTGATCGAGAGCAAAGTCTCCATCTTTGCTGATGATACTAAATTGTGTAAGGTAATAGAATCAGAGCAAGATGTAATTTCTCTTCAGAAGGACTTGGAGAGACTGGAAACGTGGGCAGGTAATAATATATGCACCTGGATTGAAAACTGGTTAAAGGACAGACAACAGAGGGTTGTCATAAATGGAACTTTTTCAGGTTGGGCTAAAGTCGTGAGTGGAGTACCTCAGGGATCGGTACTGGGACCCCTGCTTTTTAACTTGTTTATGAATGACCTTGAGGTTGGGATCGAGAGCAAAGTCTCCATCTTTGCAGATGATACTAAATTGTGTAAGGTAATAGAATCAGAGCAGGATGTAATTTCTCTTCAGAAGGACTTTGAGAGACTGGAAACGTGGGCAGGTAAATGGCAGATGAGGTTTAATACAGATAAATGTAAGGTTATGCATTTGGGATGCAAGAATAAAAAGGCGACTTACAAATTAAATGGAGATATATTGGGGGAATCCTTGATGGAGAAGGATTTAGGAGTGCTTGTAGACAGCAGGCTTAGCAATAGTGCCCAATGTCATGCAGTAGCTGCAAAGGCAGAGGGAAGCAAGCACCTGAATCTACAGCTAACAGCCGAGTGGTAAACAGTGTGATACACACTACATGCCTTTTACCAACCTTTTTTATGTACGCAGATATATTACCCCCTTTTTAATTCTATAATATATTGTTGAATTTGCTTCACTATTTGGCGTTGTGCGCTGTTTTCTTTTGTTCCCAATGTCATGCAGTAGCTGCAAAGGCAAACAAGATCTTATCTTGCATCAAACGGGCAATGGATGGAAGGGAAGTAAACATAATTATGCCCCTTTACAAAGCATTAGTAAGACCACACCTTGAATATGGAGTACAATTTTGGGCACCAATCCTAAGAAAAGACATTATGGAACTAGAGAGAGTGCAAAGAAGAGCCACCAAATTAATAAAGGGGATGGACATTCTAACTTATGAGCAGAGGCTAGCTAAATTAGATTTATTTACATTAGAAAAGAGGCGTCTAAGAGGGGATATGATAACTATATACAAATATATTCAGGGACAGTACAAGGAGCTTTCAAAAGAACTATTCATCCCACGGGCAGTACAAAGGACTCGGGGCCATCCCTTAAGGTTGGAGGAAAGGAAATTTCACCAGCAACAAAGGAAAAGGTTCTTTACAGTAAGGGTAGTTAAAATGTGGAATTCATTACCCATGGAGACTGTGATGGCAGATACAATAGATTTGTTCAAAAAAAGGTTGGACCTCTTTTTAGATGGGAAAGGTATACAGGGATATACCAAATAAGTACCATACATGGGAAGGATGTTGATCCAGGGATTAATCAGATTGCCAATTCTTGGAGTCAGGAAGGAATTAATTTTTCCCCTTAATGGGGTTTTTTGTTTGCCTTCCTCTGGATCAATAAGTAAGTATAGATATAGAATAAAGTATTTGTTGTCTAAATTTAGCATAGGTTGAACTTGATGGACGTACGTCTTTTTTCAACCTCATCACTATGTAACTATGTAATTATGTAACGTGCAGCAAAAATAGCCCCAGATTTAGCAAAGAAAAAAATACAAAATGGAGAGTTTTCTTGTTGATCTGGTGCTATTTTCTGCTCCATTTTTCCAGTCGGGAGACATCGATACATAACCCCCAAGCACTGCCTGGTTATTATCAATCAAAGAATGTCAAATACAATGCTGATGTTAAATTGATGTTAAAAGCTGCACCCGGGACATACATCTATTAGTATCTTTTATCCTGAATGTATTACGCGCTTTGAATCGCTGCAGTAGCTTCTGCATATTGTAAGAATTTAAATAAGATTTATTTATTTATAAAATGTTTTACCAGGAAGTAATACATTGAGAGTAACCTCTCGTTTTCAAGTATGTCCTGGACTTTGAGTTATGATGACAAATAATACATGGTTACAAATGCCGGCACATATCCCCCCATCCCGCTTTAGGTATTTCGTTACATTTTGGGTAGCCCCTATCTGGATTACATGTTCGACAGGAGTAAATCACAAAATAGACGTGTAAAGCAGTAGGGGTAATAAATAATAACTAACTCATACTTTTGAATAAACAATGTGTATATATTTTGTAATGATTTTGGTTTAAACATCACCGCCCTGTAACTCACATCAACCCCCCCTCCCCTTGCATCTCACATCACCCTCCACGGATCGATGTCTCTCTCTCTCCCCCTCTCATCTCCCTTTCTCCATTCTTCCCTCTCCTCTCCCCCTCCTCTCTCCCATTTCTCACTCCTCTCCCCTCTCCTGTCCCCCTTCTCTCTCCTCCCTTCTTTCTCCTCTCCCTCTCTCCCCCCTCCTCTCCTATCCCTTCCCCTCCCTCTCCTCCTCCTCTCTCTCACACAATCATGTCACACACAATCACATGTCACACACACATGTCACACACGTCACACACACACATGTCACACACATGTCACACACATGTTACACACACACACACATCACACACACACACACACACACGTCACACACAATCACATGTCACACACAGAATCACATGTCACACACTGTCAAATGTCACACACTGTCACACACTGTCAAATGTCACACACTGTCAAATGTCACACACACAGTCTGTCACACACACAGTCTGTCACACACAGTCTGTCACACAGTGACACACACACAAAGTATCACATGTCACAAACACACACTGTCTGTCACACACACACAGTCACACACACACACACACACACAGTCACACACAGTCACGCACAGTCACGCACATTGCCACACAGTGACACATACACTGCCACACAGTGACACACACACTGCCACACGTCACAAACACACAATCAGAAACACACATGTCACACACTGTCTGATACACACACACAGTCAGTCACACACACACACACACACACACACACACACACACACACACACACACACACACACACACACACACACACACACACACACACACACACACACACACACACACACACACTCACACAGTGACACACACACACACACACGCACACACACACACACACTCACACAGTGACACACACACAATCACATGTCACACACACACACTGTCACACACACTGTCACACAGTGACACACACGGTCACTCAGTGACACACACACACAATCACACACACACACACAAAGAACGTTTACAGAAGCAGCCTCTCCCGTAGCTGACATGCAAAGATTACAGAAGCAGCAGCTCTCCGCCGACACCACAGATCCCCCTCTTCCCCCTCCCTCATAGCTCACAGGCCAAGAGCTCCCATCCCATACCTCAGGCAGCGAGGACTGCAGCGCCCTCCTAGGAGAGGGGAGGGAGGGGGGAGGGGAGCCAGGCAGCAGTGTGTGCGGGCGGCCAGGCGGAACCCCTGGGACTGCAGCACGCTCCGAGGGGGGGAGGGAGGGAAGGAGGAGGGGGGATAGCCAGGCAGCAGTGAGTGCGGGCGGCCAGGCGGAACCCCTGGGACTGCTCCGTGGAGCCCCGGCTGAGAATCACTGACACACACAGCCCCACCCAGGCAAGGACACGCCCCTCCCTTAGTAGCCACGCCCCCTCCATTAGTAGCCACACCCCCTGCCCACTGCTTTTACTGCTGTCCAGCCGAGTGAAACTTAGAATGTCCATAACTTGGGAGGTGAGTGACATTGGAAGCTCAAAATAGTTGCGTTGACCTACAAATCTGCCGCAGAATGTATAGTGAAAGTTTTGTGGTGCTATGTGGTGCCGTTTGTGAGATTTCGATGCTTCTGACATACAAACGAACGGAAAACGGAATCCAACTTAGAATTATAGTATAGATGTATACTATGTAAAAGTTGTATGTATGTATATATATATATATATATATATATATATATATATATATATATATATATATATATATATATATATATATATATATATATATATATATATATGTGGATAAAAGGAGAAGATGTGAAATGGATCAGCTCATCGTTTACATTTGTTAAAGAGGTATGATGGGGTTTTATTTATTTTTTAAAGTGGGGATTATTTTGATAATAAAGACAGCGATTGGTGATGTCAATTTATATATAAATGTCAGTTTATATATAAACTTGATTTTTCATTTGTTGTAAAACAACATCAATGTTACCATGTTGTTAAAAAACCTTTTACTAATGTAAAATATCAACATAGCAATACTCTGATTAAGAGCGTACCTTTCACACATATGGCCTTTAATAGGACTGAGGGACAAGTGCAATCATTATTGACCGTTTCCCATTATTAGGCTAAGTTTGCCAATTTGCCCCCCACCCCCTACCCCCACCCCCCCAAAATGTACATTTTGTCTGGTTCACAAATTTTGGCGAAAATATCACACATGTCTAATGGAGAGATTATTAACACTGTGTGTGTCCTGACATTACAAGCTTTTCTTAACCTCTAAGCTCTCTGGGATCGGTTACATGCATACAAGGGAATAATCTTTTTGATACACATTTCAGGGCACTCTGTTACTCTGTTACTGCTTTTTAATCAAAGTATCATTTTCTACATTGTCTCTTAAGTCTCATCAAGTAAATTAGTTTGTAAATAAGTGGGGTTATTTTGTTATGTACCTCTCTACTGTTGCTTCCCATGAGAATTCTTCCAAACTAGCTCAGCACCATGACACACAAGGAAATGAAAAGGAAATGAGGGAATATATTAATATTAACAACAGCAGATAAATGTCACATTTACATAACAATTAGTCCAATGGCCGGTGAACAAAGCAACTTTGATTGTTGGAAGAGACATTCTTCTTGATGTTAAGATGGTATCAGAGTTCATCTTGCCCATTAATGGTGTCGTTACATAACGGGCAAAAAAATAAATATGCAATTTATCAAAGTAATGGGTTTCATTAGAGAAATTACATTTCCCCTAAAGTAAAAGCTTTAATTATTTAGCTTCTGTAACAAAAAAATTAATACTTTTTTTAATTACCAAATTTTCTGTGTTTCTAATCTTTTTAATTATGGCCTCATAATAGCTTTATAAATAAAATAAAAGAGGAACAAATAAAGAACTCCCAATATCTGTAGATTCGAACAGTTATAAACAGTTTAATGAGAAAAATAGATAAAGAAGATACAACCCCACCTCTGGAGTATTTGGTTAACATAGAAACACAACAAATTTAAAAAAAATAGACTGTAAGCTCTTTGGGGCAGGGACTCCTTTCCTAAATGTCACTTATGGCTGAAGAGCTTCTTCCCATTATGTGCTATTTGTATTATTTGTTATTTATATGATTGAACCATGTATTACTGCTGTGAAGCACTATGGACATTAATCTACTATATATTTCTGAAAGTGTTCTATGTGTCCGGGTCTGTATGTGTCTCCCTGTGCCCCTCCCCGTGTCCCTAGCGGCAATCTCATTGGACCTTGGGCCAAGCCAATGAGATTGTTCCCTTGGGCCGCCCGCCCCCGCACACCTCTCATTGGCCTGAGGCGGAGTGAAGGGCACACACACACACACACACACACACACACACACACACACACACACACACACACACACACACACACACACACACACACACACACACATCACTATACACACACACACACACATCCCTATACACACACATCACTATACACACACACACATCACTATACACACACACACACACACACACACATCACTATACACACACACATCACTATACACACACACACATCACTATACACACACACACACACATCACTATACACACACACACACACACATCACTATACACACACACACACACACACACACACACACACACACACACACACACACACACACACAAACACATCACTATACACACACACACACATCACTATACACACACACACACACACACACACACACACACACACACACACACATCACTATACACACACACACACACACACACACACACACACACACACATCACTATACACACACACACACACACACACACACACACATCACTATACACACATCACTATACACACACACACACACACACACACACACACGGTGTTACATACATTAGCGGGGCTCACAGTGTTAGCAGCACATCTCCCGCTCTCTTCCCCACCGGTCCCGGAGGCTCCGCCTCTTCCTCCGCCTCTCCCTGTTTCCCGCGCTTTCACCCCCCCCCCCCTCCACGTGGGAGCTGCCGGACGGGTGAGGGAGCTGCCGGACGGGTGAGGGAGCGGCCTTCACCTCCCCTCACCCCCCTTCACCTCCCCTCACTCACTTCCCCTCCACCCCCCCCCCCGGCGCCGCTACAGTCATCGGGGGAGCGGAGTGAGCGAGCGCGCGCCAGGGACACAGCGGGGGAGCGGCCACAACACGCTGCCTCCCGCCTCAGATCCACGTGGGAGCTGCCGGACGGGTGAGTGAGCGGCCTTCACTTCCCCTCACCCACCCCTCACTCCACTTCCCCTCCCTTCCACCTCCCCTCCACCTCCCCTCCCTCCACCCCCCTCCACTTCACCTCCCCTCCAACCTCCCCTCCACCCCCCCCCTTAACCTCCCCTCCACCCCCCCTTCACCTCCCCTCCACCCCCCCTTCACCTCCCCTTCACCTCCCCTCCACCCCCCCCTTCACATCCCCTCCACCCCCCTTCACCTCCCATCCACCCCCCCCCTTCACCTCCCCTCCACCCCCCCCTTCACCTCCCCTCCACCCCCCCCCTTCACCTCCCCTCCACCCCCCCCCTTCACCTCCCCTCCAACCCCCCCCCCCCCCTTCACATCCCCTCCACCCCTCCCCTTCACCTACCCTCCACCCCTCCCCTCCACCCCCTCCCCCCCCTTCACCTCCCCTCCACCTCCCCTCCACCCCCCCCCCTTCACCTCCCCTCCACCCCTCCCCTTCACCTACCCTCCTCCCCCCCCTCCCCCCCTCCACCCCCCCTTCACCTCCCCTCCTCCACCCCCCTTCACCTCCCCTCCACCCCCGCTTCACCTCCCCTCCACCCCCGCTTCACCTCCCCTCCACCCCCGCTTCACCTCCCCTCCACCCCCGCTTCACCTCCCCTCCACCCCTACCTTCACCTCCCCTCCACCCCTACCTTCACCTCCCCTCCACCCCCACCTTCACCTCCACCCCCACCCCCACCTTCACCTCCACCCCCACCCCCACATTCTCCACCCCCTCCACCCCACCCCCCTTCACCCCCACCTTCACTCCCCCCTTACAACCTCCCACCTCCCCACCACCTCCCCCCCCTTCCCACCTTCCCACCACCTCCCCCCCTTCCCACCCCCACCCCCCCTTCCAACCACCTCCCCCCCTTCCCACCTTCCCACCACCTCCCCCCCTTCCCACCTCCCCCCCCTTCCCACCACCTCCCCCCCCTTACCACCACCCCTTCACCTCCCCTCCACCCCCCCTTCATCTACCCTCACCCCCCCTTCACCTCCCCCTCCCCCCCAGCCCCCCACCTCCACCCTTCCCACCTACCCCCTCCAGCCCCCTTCACCTCCCCTCCGCCCCCCCTTCACCTCCCCTCCGCCCCCCTTTCACCTCCCCTCACCATCCCCCCCCTCAACACCCATCCTCCTCACCTCCCCTCCGCCCCCCTTCACCTCCCCTCACCACCCCCACCAGCCCTTCGACCTCACCTCCCCTCCTTCAATGCCTTTCGTCCGCCCTCCTGCCTCTGCCTTTCGCCCACCCGCACTTCTGCCTTTCACCCGCCCACCGCTCACACCCCTGCGCCACACAGCCGCCGCACGCACTCAACAGACACCCACCACTCGACACACACCTGCCGCCTCTCACCCACCCCACACACTCGACACACACCTGCCGCCTCCCGCCCCTACGCAACAATATCACTGACCAGCTGTCACCCACACTCGCCACACACCCGCCGCCTCACACCCTAGCAGGACCCCGACCCACAGCCAGCACTCACTACCCATGCGCCACCCGTACTGAACACCCACCTGCTGCCTCACACACGCTCACACCCTAGCAGGACACACGCCTCACATTTTCACATCACTTATGTCACCAAAATATACATTGTACTGTGGTGTGTTTACAATAAACCATTTTTATACAACATCGTATTACATTTTCTTCCATCTTTCTTTTCAACATTATTATCCAACCTTTCCAACAAATAATCACCTATTGTTCCACCATTTATAAATAATACTACCTATTACGCATTTACATCCCGGGCAACGCCGGGTCTCTCAGCTAGTGGTGCTATATAAATAAAGATCTACATACAAAAATTTGTTTAAATACTATTATAGGCAAAAGCAGTAAAATTCAGGGCATTATTGAAATCCCTGCTCTGATTGGATAATGCCCGAAATTTTAACCAATCAGTAATGGCCCGGAATTTTTGGCAGTTTGCCAAGTTTTTCAGCCAATCAGCTTTCAGGTTTCATTCACAGAGTGAAATTTGCACTTAGACGGGGGGAGGTGATTGGACCGAACACACCAGCAAGGCACTGACTCCTCCCTCTCCCTGCCTGCAGAGAGCTCCGCACAGGAGAGTGAGGGGAAAGGTTTGAGTGTCTTCTGAGTGTGTTTTGTGGGTGTAAAGGGGGCAGCAGAGTGTTTTATTAGTGTGTGTCTTCTGTTGGTGTGTGTTTGTGGGTGTAGAGGGGTCAGCAGAGTCTTGTTAGTGTGTGTCTTCAGTGTGTATTTTGTGATTGGAGGAGGGTGCAGAGTGTTTTGTTGGTGTTTCTGCTGTGTGTGGGTTTACAGGGGGCTGCAGTGGGTGTAGAGGGGGGCTGCTGGTTTGTGTTTTGTGGATGTAGAGGGGGCAGAGCCTGTTTTGTTGATTTGTGTGTATCTCTGCAGTGTGTGTTTTGTATGTGCAGAGGGGTGGCTGCAGTGTGTGTTTTGTGGGTGGAGGAGGGGTGCAGAGTGTTTTGTTGGTGTGTGTGTGTGTGTCTGCAGTGTGTGGGTTTACAGGGGGCTGCAGTGGGTGTAGAGGGGGGCTGCTGGTTTGTGTTTTGTGGATGTAGAGGGGGCAGAGCCTGTTTTGTTGATTTGTGTGTATCTCTGCAGTGTGTGTTTTGTATGTGCAGAGGGGTGGCTGCAGTGTGTGTTTTGTGGGTGGAGGAGGGGTGTAGAGTGTTTTGTGTGTGTGCGTGTGTGTGTGTGTGTGTGTGTGTGTCTGCAGTGTGTGGGCTTACATGGGGGCTGCAGTGGGTGTAGAGTGGAGCTGCTGGTGTGTGTTTTATGGATGTAGAGGGGGCAGCAGTCTGTTTTGTTGGTGTGCGTGTCTGCAGTGTGTTTTGTGGGTGTAGAGGGAGGGCTGCTGTGTTTTGTGAGTGTAGAGGGTGAGGGAGGTCTGCAGTGTGTTTTGTGGGTGTAGAGGAGGGGGGCTGCACAGTGTGTAGAGGGTACTGCAGAGTGTGTTTGTGTATATATGGGGGTTGCAGAGTGTGTTTGTGTGTATAGAGGGGGACGGCAGTGTGTGTGTGTGTCTGTGTGTGTGTGTGTATAGAGGGGGCTGTGTATATGTACAATTTTTTCCTAAACTTGCATTAAAAGCATAAGAATGTAGACAATCATGCTGATAAAAATCAATATGACTACAAAAAATATTATATTTTTTATGAAAAATTAAAAAAAAAAATAAGTCTACATTTAGCCTATAATAGTAATAATCCCCTCAGTTCTTCGGGGATTATTACTTAAATATTTGCCTGTTTTTTTTTTGTTGCTTTTTTTAAGCTGCCAGTCACGTATATTTCTCATATTAAACATGCTAGTGCTTTTTTTTTTTTGCTTTGGTCTTAGAAGGGAATAATACAATATGTTGTTTCCTTCCATGTCAATATCAGCTTTCAGTTATTACCTTTTTTGTTAATGTGCACCCAGTGGCAGGTAGAAGCTTGATTAATAAAATCTATTATTATGGCATCCCCACTAAAATTCCCCATACAAAATGTCAAAAGGTAACACTTGCTCTGTCCTTATGAATGTAATCTGTTACATCATGTTACTTGAATTTCTGTAGGCAACAGCTAACTTTATACAACAGACTTCGCAGACCCATCCTTGCATTTTGTTGTTTGGCCATATCGAAATGCCTTTAAATTAATAAATTCAGCATAAAGAAGGGAATATATATATATATATATATTTTATTAAAGAATTGGAACACAAACAATATATACTTACTGGCAAAGCAAGGCTTGTTCTCAACAAACAATGTAACACTATCACCATCTTCATCTTTAAAAGTGGTACCTGTACCAATAAAATAATGTTACTTATCCTGTTTTTGCCACATTCCGTATATGAGACAATTTTGAAGCAATTTACCAAAGACTTCAGACTGCACAATTTTTGCAATACTGGTGCAAAAAAAACGAAACACATCAACTTTATCAAACACACAAATTCTATTGGAAGGAATTATCGACACAAACTACTATAAATTATATCAAGTCAAAGATTGTTGGCAGCATGTTACCTGTTTGTTTATTGGAATTTATTTACCAGTAGACCTTTTCCAGAAGCTCACACAGATTGCAGATGCTCTTCCAAGATAGCTTTAGGGATTTGGAAAGTTTGCAACCCATAAAGCAATCTTAATGTTCTTCTGCTAATTTGGTAGCCAATGAGAACTTAGGAGCCAACATGAAGTCATGTGGTTTGCATTGGCCCAATGTTTCCTTTATTCTGTTAATAGACATCCTCAAGCTTTATGTGTCTCCACTTAATACCAGGTCGTTAGGGAAATCTTTTCACACTTTAACACAGATATGATGTAAGCCAGTCTCCACGTGCACACAAAGTTTTGTGCCTCCCATTATTCTTTTATATATATATATATATATATATATATATATATATATATATATATATATATATAGCACACCTGCACACATATATAAACCACAGGAATAAGGCAGAAGTTAAAATATATGTAACATATATAATACATATAAAATATGATTTTCAAATAAAAGATTAAGTAATTACAGAGAAGATTCTGGATCATGATGTTTATGACCAATTCAAAAATCTAACTGTAATTCTCCTCTAATGCAGCGGTGCGCAAACTGGGGGCCACGCCCCCCAGGGGGGGGCGGGAGATTTTTCTGGCGGGGCGCAGGCTGGTGCAGAGGTCCCGCGCTCTTCCCCAGGCATTTAAATTAATGCCGGGGCATCGCGTGAGGCCTCTGCAACAAAACAAAAAACTTACCGGGATTCAGACGCTGTGACGTGTCACCATGGCAACATGGCATCAGATGACACGTGACCCCATGACGCGACTAGAAGTTAGGAGGGGGGGCGCAGCAGGAAAAGTTTGCGCTCCCCTGCTCTAATGCACTATATAACTAAATCAATACCACAGAGCGTAGCCCTTGAAGGGTCAAAGTGGATCAGGCATAGAAGTGTTTTAGGTGGTACCATTATTATTATTATTTTTACACACTTACAGTTTTACTTTCTATTTAAAGTAAAACTGCCTTATTTTGGGAAGCCCTTCTTCCATTCTCTTTAACCACAAATGTGTATTCATATTTCAAACATATGGTCCAAATACCTTTTCCACAATGTTTAATAAACTCATCATTTTTTAAATCATTCACAGAACAACTACTTTTTTAAGCCACTTCAACCACTGGATAGAATGGAAAATGTCTTATGACAATGCTACCCTTTTATGTTTAGCATTTTTTTGTAAGAGTTTAAGGGCCCTTATTCTCAACTGTCTACATGTTTCACCAACAGAAATAAGCCTACCTTAGGCAACGTAACTGACCACCTTCTGAACAGCAACTGGAGGGTTCTCACGCTTCTGGCTGCCTTTTTTTTTTTTTACAGTTTCCAGGGAACACCTTTGGGGGCCAGCTAAGACTCCATGTACCCCTTGGCAGTTTTCCGCCTTTGGTTTCTGTTTCTGTTACAGAAACTTCTCTGTCAGCAGCTCTATTCTAATTCCCATGATCAGCTCAGAAATATATGCTACAAAAAAAGCTGCAAAACAAGGCAGTTTTGGCTCATGTCTATAGGGCAATACCTATTGTTCACCAATATTCATTTTGTAGTAGAGAAAGGTGAGATACTAAAACATACAACCCCCTTTGAAGCTGCAGTTCAGTCAATATCCTGCATGTTTTTTTTTTTTAATAAATCAGTTCTGTAGTAAGAAAAAATACTTTTAGCATTTTCTGTTTTTAAAAAAACAACTTTGAAAGACCAATTTTCTTGTATTCTATTTTAACAGCCATTTGCTAAGGCACTGCCCCTTCATATCCTGTCACAATCTCTGGCACACCCCTTTGTCAGCCCTGCCCTCCCTCTAGCACTTGTCACTGCAGGAATGCTCATGAATATTCATGAGCTTCCACTGCCAGTCAAGCAGATTATAAACAAATGCCAGCTTTTAATATGTCACCAAATTTCGACCTATCAATACATGGAAAACGAATTGAGCTGCAGCTATACTGTTCTTTAGGTAATTAGAGATTGCACACATAAAACTATTGAAGTAAAAAAATAAATGTAAAAAAAAAAAAAAAAAAGACTGAACTGCAGCTTTGAGTATCAATTTCTGAAATATTTGATCTCAAAGGTTTGGTGCCATTGCTGCTAATAAAAGTTTTGGTAACACATATATACATTTGTAGATGGAGTAAGTCCTACATTTGTTTATGACTTCCTTGAAAATATTAAATCTTCTATTAAATCTGTTAGAGCTATTAAATTCTATTAAAAAACATATTAATGAATTATTTTGTTATGCTTTGTATAAAAAAAAATCTATTTCCTAATATTTGTGTTGTATTATACACAGCTAGATTATTTTAGTCATTGTCTCTTACACCATTTATTCCAATTATTGAACAACAGTTTACTTTTCCAATTTAGTTGAATTGTATAAATTGTAAAATTGTATAAAACTCACTATTGTATAAAACCGTTTTATATCTCTGCTCTTCACCTGTGTCTTCTCCACGTTGAAGAGCCCTAATCATACGTAGGTCTCTATAATAATGTAAAAAACGTCACAGTGTACTTGAATAGCAGTATTACAATAGGGTAATGTGGTCAGCACAGATCTACAATCATCATTGCATTCATTTCTATACTGTACTGATATACAGTCAATTAAGCAAAAGGAAAAAAAGGTTATGTCAGATGTGGTTGAGCTGCTTAATTTCCGTAGTCCCTGTGGTGAGAGAAACTGTGAAGCTCATTATAGCTTATGACTGTAAGAATGTAGCACAATTCACTATGCATATGACAGCTCTGCAAATCCTTGTGTCTGAGAAGTTGGATTAGTCTGTCTAGAAAATTTACCTCAGATAGATTTCTAAAGCCGCAACATGTCTCATCAACCTTTTGGAATGTCTGGTGTCATAAATTGTTGTCAAGTTATCACGAATGCCATATAGCACCCCAGATTCACATATTGCTTTTTCTCATATTTTAATGTAGCCCCCCCTGTGGGCATTACTATGGCAGTGTAAGAGTTAAGGGCCCTTGTGGGTTAACTGTGTGGGCTCACAGAAAGTAACTCCCCTCCCCCATTACATATATAGGGTGACTTGGCAGAAAACTAAGCCACGCCCACTTTATCTTGTGATAGTGACATCGCCACTAGGATATACTGTATATACCCAGGTAGAATGTTGTATAATCAGGTTCCTGGAAGAGTAATAGTTGTAAAAGCCTCACTGTATATTGTAGATATGTTCCTGTGTGTATAGATGTAAGTTAAGAAGGATCTGTCTTCATTTATTGTGTTGTAGTTAGGGCAAGTGTCCCTTCAGGTAGTACCAGTTGAAATGACCAAGGTGAACACAGTTGTTCATATCAGAGGCTTACATCTTAAAGATGCTTCCAAGAGAGGGATTTCAGAGTGTAACAGAACCAGCTAAACCGGGAGGTTCATAAAGCCTCCATATCATACCTAGAATTTGCCATTAGAATGCAGAACTGGGACATGGATCTCATTATTTTATTTATTTATAAAATGTTTTACCAGAAAGTAATACATTGAGAGTTACCTCTTATTTGCAAGTATGTCCTGGGCACAGAGTTATGATAACAATACATGGTTACATTAAATGAACAGAGGTTATACAGTTAATTCACAGACATTTCATGGACAGTTAAGAGTTGGAAAATTGGTTACAGGGGATAAAAGGGCTGGTGAGTTTCAGATTAAAACTAGAACAGCTTTAACATCAGCGAACGACAGCACATGGCTCACACCCTTTGGCTGCTCTTCGGCTGCGCCAAAGGCTGTCTGCCTTTTGGGCGACGCAGATTTAGACTGAAGGGTTCAGATTGAATGCAGCTGTGGTTTCAAAGTCCTTTGTCCTTATGGGTTATTAACATTCCAGAAGGTGGGGCTGATGAAACACAGCAGTAAGCAAATGCAGATATTAACCCTTTGCACACTGGTTCTGTGCAGAGGGGAGCAGCTCTTGGGTAACCCCATCAGGCATCCGCCTTTGGGGCGATGCAGATGTAGATTGAAGTGGTTCAGATTGAATGCAGCTAAGATACTGATGAGTCAGCCAGAGCCCGCAGGGGGCTCCTTAGTGATAAGCATAACAGATATTATGCAGAATGGGGATGGGTCAGCTAAACTAAGTCAAGTGGCAGTACCTCCCTAGGGTGTTAAGGTATGGGCACCTAGAGAAGACAAAGATAATAGTACAAGCAATGCAACAATTTGAAGTAAGGAAGAGAGAGAACTGGCGCACAGCCAAAGGAGTGGGTCATCAAAAAATAGTGGTTGCCCGTGGAGCCTGGGAAGAGGGGGGCGGACTCGGGGTGGAGTACAGTTTAGCTACTCCTGTCCTCACTGGCTTATGGGAGGAGCGGATGACGCTGCAGCTCCGCCCCAGCACGTCAGGGATTGAGGGCGCTTCCTTCTCACAGAAGTGCGCGATCCCACTCTCCCCAAGGGGCGGGACTGTGGGCGTGCCTTGGTCCGTCGCCCTACCACATCGCTCTGGGGGCGGGTTGAAGGCGGCCTTGCAGATCTTGAGGCTGTTTGTGTACTCCTTGATAACGTGTATTTTGATACACGAAACGCATAGGAGGGTGTTGTAACAGGGGACTTATCCCTGTTCACAAATGTGCCTCTAATCCAGCAGTGTGGTGGTTAACTGCTGGTAGGCAATTAACTAACACCACCTGCCTGATTAGATGGCTTAGAAAAAGGCTGTCTTTTCAGACAGGAAGGGAGACTCCTTAGCTCACGTGTGAGCTGAACTTTGGAGACAGAGCAGAGGTTCTTGAGTCTCCCAGGAGAGACTGACCAAGAGAACACAGATCTCAGGAGCTGACAAATAAGACTTCTAAACCTGGATGCTGACATTTTCTGTGCACACACGGGTGCGGTTCCTGGAGAGCAGAGAAGCTTCCCCTCCAGCAGCCCAGCTAACAGATAAGACTTTTATTAACAAGACTTTTTATATCTGTTCATTTCATGCTATGTGTTTGGGGCTGGGAGACATGCTTAACTAAGGGAGTTGTGAATTGCATAGTATTTCACTAGAACCACTCCCAAGTGAATAGAAGCTTTGTTTCCCCCTTTGTTTGGATGGTTTCCTGATGTTAAGGAAAAGGCACAATAAAGCCTCGTTATAATTTCACCTTATAAAAGTCTCCATTGTGTACCTCTGTGAGCGTCCGCCTAAATATGGTGTCCGAAGTGGGACGAGAGATTTTTTCTATGAATTGTTTTTTATGCTTTTTGCCTACAAACAGTCTGAGCAACTTAAAAAAAAAAAAAAAACTCTCAGGCAGCAGAGACCAGAGTTAAAGTGATACACACCACTGCACTGAAACCTACAAAACCACAGATGGACTCTTTTCCCCAATCCCAAGAGGAGAGAGACTGCTGAAGCAGCTAAACCTTATTTGCATGTCACAAAGTGTAATATGGTCATTGAAATAGGGGTTTTGCCTTCCAGCCATAGTCAGGGTTCAAGAAGTGAGTCAGCCCTTAAAAAGGGATAGGTGTTTGTTGTTTTCAAAAGTTTCGCTGAAGCAGTGAATACAGATGGTGACCCACGAGCGGTACTGATTTTGCAAATAAAGGTTGCCACACCGCATAGGACTACCAGCTGTGAATGGAGTATATGCAGAAAAGTGTGAAAATTGATGTAAGACTGTGCTGAAGCAGGGGAATTTTTAGCAAACAAATGCTGAGTGTAAAATTGCCTTACAGGGGAAAAGGGGATTGCTGAACTGTGTAAAAGGTATTCCAAAACCAATTGCTGAGTGTTGAGTCACCCTGCCGGGAGTGAAAGAAATATTCCACTGCAAAGAATGTTTTTTTTTCTGCAAGTAAAAAAAAGTCTGCCTATATATCTTGGGAGCAAAACAGATACCCAAAGATGAGACTGAAAATTACTGAACTCAAGCAGAAAAGCAAATTCTGTTGCTGAAGCGGAGGGAAAGCACCTAGCAAGTAAATGGTGTAAAGCAAACGGAAGTTTTTACCTAGCAACTACACATTCAGCATACCTAATGAGAGATTAAACCTAGCAAGTAAATGGTGTAAATCAAATAGACGTTTTTACCTAGCAACTGCACATCTTGTATACCTGATAAGAGAAAATGCATGCACAGTACTGCTGACATTGTCAAACTTACCCAAGATAGAAAAAGTCTACAGAGATGCCTGTGAGAGCTACGGACTCTACAAGAAAAATATGCCCACCTATAGGACTACCACAATTGGGGGTTCTAGCAAATACAGTGGCAACAGCTGCAATAGCGCCTCCTGAGGTCAGGAAGAAAATTACACCTGATAGCCTAAAAATGGACAAAGAGGACAAGATGCAGCATTCCTGTAATGAACCCTACCCCATGGAAGAGTGGCCCTTCCAGTCCAATAAAGAGGAAGACATCTCTTACGGGGAACCCGAACTGAGTCACACCCACAAAACACCCCAAGAATGGTGGGGGTGCCTTAACTCGGCACGAACCGAAAAGACCGCTCTCTATGATGATGAATATGGTCGACAAGAGAAAGAGCGGGAGCAGCAGATCACCCAATATTTCTGTCAGCTAAAGCAACTGCAAGAAAAGCCTGGCGTATATAATGAAGCTGCTAAAGTATCAAATAAAGAAGGAGACCCCAGTATTCCGGATGGGATGGAGTCATCCAAAACAAAAAAGCGGAAAAAGAAAAGAGGTTCTTCACTTACCGTGGAAGGAACAGACACGTCCGCAGATCCTGTGGAGGAAAAGGGGGACCGAGTTGCCCTGCAGCCTAGAGAAAATGGAGAATTCGTCCCGCGGTTAACCGAATATCCAGAGGGCCCAAGGCAGAAGTCGTGTACCCCAAAGAAGTGTCTGTCCGGAGCCAACAGTGAGGAATCCTCAACCAACCATCCCAGGGAAGTGGAGCCGGAACCAGTGAGTTACAATCCCTTGACCAGCCCTGAAGATGCCCTGGAAAATGCTAGGCATGACTGTGATATGCTCCGTGAACAATTGAAACAAAAGGAAGATGGTTACAGAGAGCTACAGAAAAATAACGTGAGGTTACAAAAAGATGTGCTCACAATTTACTCTTTAGCCAGGACAGAATTGGACGATCTCAAGACTGAGCTAGATACTGCAAATGCTACTATTTCCGCCATGGATGAAAAGCAGAGCTAATCTGATAAAATGGTGGCTACGCTAAAGCGGAAGTATGAGGAGGCACTGAAGCAGATGACAGTCTTCCAGCAAGAGGTTCACACTCTTCGCATAGAGCTGTATACCTCACAACAGGAGGTCAACAGTGTCCGGATAGAGGTGGACGTATCTCAGAAAGATGTTCAGACACTCCGCAGAGCACTGGATGCCGCACATCATGAGACCAACAGCTGCCGCACAGACCTGGAAGTTTTCAGAAAGGAATTACACAGTCTCACTGATGAGCTGGACATTGCTAAAGAAACTATTGTCAATCTTGATACAGATCTCAAAGTCTCTCAGAAGGAGCTTCAGACCCTCAACCTAGAGAAGGTAGTCTCACGCCAGGAGATTGTCATTCTCAAAGCAGATGTGCGTAAATGGAAGGAGGACTGCAAAGAGGCCCTGAAGAATACAGAGACTGAAAAGGAGAAAATTCAAGATTAAAAAGAGAAAACTTAAAACTGAAAGAAGAAAATTTTCAGTTGACAGACGAAGTCAAGGAAAAGTTTGAAGCAGAGCACCGACTGCAGAACCAACTGCAAGGTCTGCGTACACACCTCCAGTATGCTGAGGAGAAGCAGCAAACACTGCAGGAAGAAAAGCTGCAGGCTGCTAAAGAGGTACAAGCGCTGCAGGAACGTCTGAATACCCAGTACATCCCCACAGAGCAGTATGAGGAGCTAAAGGCCACGCTGCATGTCTTCAGAGCATCATTGGAGGCGGAGATTCGATACCAGGTGACTCTGTATAAGAGGGAGCATGAGAAGGCTCAGAAACTGGGGCAAGAGCCGGAGAGACAGAGAGACTGTTCCATTCCCTTGAGTCAGTACACCAAGGAGAAAACAGACGCAGCGGCAACCTTAACGACAAAAATTACAGAGCTCCAGAATATGAAGGAGACACTGATACAGACTCTGCAGACCAGTAACTTACAGATTCCTCCAATACCGAAAAAGATATTGGCTCTGCCCAAGCACCGGTATCCCACAGTAACTAATGCCCGTGAGGACAAGGGTACAGTGAGAGTTGGGGACTCCACGCACCTTCAAAACAAGGTTACGAAGTTTGAGCCACCTAAGAAAGCACTAGCCAAACCTACAGCTGCCCAACAGGCAACAAACAGAGGTAGGAGTGCAGAATCAAAGCCAGAAGAATCCTTAGCTGAGGAAGCTGAAAAGGTAGGACGTTCTCTGGAAAGGGCGGTGGAGGTGCGGCTCAGTCCCAGGGAAGCTGAACTGGCGACTCCGTTGTGTGGAGGAGGTGCAGAAGGACCGCTTCAGAGGCGGAGAACTCTGCGGGCTAGTCCTAGCTGCTCTACAGCTGTTGCCATACAGTTGGTCTACAAAAAGAGGAGTGCCCGACGCAACGGAAATCTCATGACCGCGCACTCTGTAAAAACACTTTACTTGGAAAAAGTCCTCCTCGAGCGACTGAGGAGTGCTGATCTCAAGCACCTTCGGGAGGAGACAAAAATAAACTGGAGAAAGGGCTCCAATCACAGCGGGACAGAGGAGTTCTCTTCCTCCATCCACTCTCATTCAAGTCACAGAAAGAGCTCGAATGAGAGTGGAAGGATGGGCTTTGGCGGTGGTAAGCCCAAGCTTCCCACAAACAGGGGAGGTATGTAACAGGGGATTTATCCCTGTTCACAAATGTGCCTCTAATCCAGCTCTATCTTCCTCATATCAGCAAATTCACTTGGCTGCACAACAACCAGGACATTTGGATTGGGGCATATATATGTGAGTATTACTGACTTTATTTATGCATTGTGGTAAGTCCAGGGACCATCCCTATGAAGATTTGACAGGGGTTATCACCACCAGCCCTATCTCCAGGGATCATCTGAATAAGAAGAACCTTATCAACGGATGTTAATAAAGACTCACTGTTTGTACTATAAAGGTTCCTGACGCACAACCTTTTCCACCCACACACACACGCTCTGCTCGGATCCAGACCCCTGACCAGGTAACAGAGACTCAACAAAGCCATGTATATAGTCAGCGCATGTAAACTGCTTAAGAGCCGGGTAAGGAGGGCTACATTAATATTTAGACACCATAGTTTTAAATATAGTTTGTGCAAGACCTGGCTAAACTGAATATTGATGACATCAGTAATTATTGACAGAAACAGGGCAACCAACAATTGTTCGAGGGCTCAGCTGTCACGCACAGCACATTTGTGAGCACGTGATCTGTATATGGCACGAGGATTAATAAGCACAGCTATCTAGCTGATTCACTTCTCTCCATGCATGAACCCTCAAATGAATAATACCTCCCCTCATTCTGACCCATTATAGTATCTGTCATGAATAGTACACTTGTGAGGACGTGACATATATGCAACCAGGGTTAACACACTCAATTCTCCTCACTTTTAAAGATTTACAACCTTCTGCCCCTCCTTACATATCAGCCCTACTTTCTCGCTATACACCATCCCGACTCTTGCGTTCTGCTCAAGGATATCTTCTCTCTACCCCTTTTGGGTCTAAAGCCCTCTCCCGCCTTAAACCTTTCTCACTGACTGCCCCACACCTCTGGAATGCCCTTCCCCTCAATATCTGACTAGCACCCTCTCTATCTACCTTTAAGACCCATCTTAAAACACACCTCCTTAATGAAGCATATGAGTAGCTCCGTGTTTGATACTATACACAACATACATAAACCTTGGCCCCTTGCAGATGCACTCACCAGAACACCTTCCTACTGTCTCTGTACGATCCTCCTACTTACCAATTAAATCGTAAGCTCTTCGAAGCAGGGACTCCTTTTCCTAAATGTCACTTTTAGGTCTGAAGCACTTATTCCTATCATGTGTTATTTGTATTATTTGTTATTTATATGACTATCACGTGTATTACTGCTGTGAAGCGCTTATGTACATTAAAGGCGCTATATAAATATAGATATACATACATACATACATACATACATACATACATACATACAGTGTATTATAAACATGGCTAAACAAGCCAACTCCCCTTTCTCCTTTGCAAGGTACTTCAAATAAGTTCATATTTACCTTTATTCTGTTACTAAACATATTTATCCTGCTGCCAACCCCAAAATAATTATTAAAGTTACGTATAGAATAAACCCCCAAGCAAGGGTAAAAATGTACTTTTAATAAAATTGATATAGGTCCTAATTGATGATGCAAAATATACTAAGTCAACATACTTAAAACATATACAGATTCCTGGTAAGGGGCAGTGGTGGGATTCAGAAATTTTAGCAACTGATTCTCTCTCACCTTACCACCCTTTCATAGTGAAAAATCACAATCATCAGCTTCTCCCCCTCATCATCATCAGATCTACCCCAGTCCTCCTTCATCATCATCATCATATCTCCCCTAGTCACCCCTCAGATCTCTCCCAGCCCCCCTCACATTTCTCCCAGCCTTCCCCCACATTTCTCCCAGCCCCCCACATCTCCCCCAGCCCCCCCAACATCTCCCCAAGCCCCCCTCACATCTCTCACAGCCTCTTCACATCTCTCCCATCCTCCTCACATTTCATATCTCTCCCAGCCCCCCTCACATTTCAAATCTCTCCCAGCCCCCCTCACATCTCACATCTCTCCCTCCCCCCTCACATCTTACATCTCTCCCAGCCCCCCTCACATCTCTCCCTCCCCCCTCACATTTCAAATCTCTCCCAGCCCCCCTCACATTTCAAATCTCTCCCAGCCCCCTCACATTTCAAATCTCTCCCAGCCCCCTCACATCTCACATCTCTCCCTCCCCCCTCACATCTCTCCCAGATGCCCTTAGATCTCTCCCAGCCTCCCTCACATCTCACATCTCTCCCAGCCCCCCTTACATCTCTCCCAGTCCTCCCCTCCTCCTCCATGCCTACCTGGATGGACACAGGCACAGGGAGGGCTACCCTGGCTTAAAGAATAAGCCGGTAGTAGAATCTCTTGAGTCAGAGCAGGAGAGAGCAGCACGAGGTGAGGAGCGCTACTGTATATAGCAGCAGACACCAGAAGTTCCGGGTCAGACTGCTAGATGGCGCACTTTCCCTATAGTCCTGCTCTGATTCTCACTCAAGTGATTCTACTACGGCTAATACTTTAAGCACGCCGCCGCATACCATCTCCCGCCACCATCACCGCCGCATACCATCTCCCACCGCTGCCACATACCATCTCCCGCCACCTGTTCTGCACAAACCGGTGCGAACCGGCTGATTCCCATAGTACAGGTAGCACGGCCGGCATGATGACAGTACAGTTGGTGCCACTGCACCGAGCCCTATGGTTACAGAGGCTCCGCGCTCTTCCCCGCGACAATTAAACTGATTGCCGGGGTGAGAGTGCGGGTCCTCTGTAACTCTCTTACCTTCTCCAGTGGCATCTCCCAGAATCTCCTTATGCATGGTCCTATCATCATCGCTCTGTGATATCCAATGGCATCGTGTAGCCATGACAATGGGACCTCACATGGCAGCGCTATGAGGCGTCACGTTGTCATGGCAAGGTGATGCCTCATGGTGCCAAGATGTCACATCATGGCAACGCAACACCATTTGATGTCACGGAGCCATGATGACAGGACTCTAAGCAAAGGGAGATGCTGGGAGGATGGAGATGCTGTCGGAGAAAGCACAAGTCCCTGCACTGAGCCCCACAAACATCCCAGCTGGCCCTGACGGGTAGAAGAGTTTTGTAACCAGTTTGCAATACATACTATAGTTGCTGGCCATATATTGCCACTTCAGAGAATGCATATAATCATATAAACGCCCTGGTTTAGTATATTGTTGGTCTATATTGGCTGGGAGTTGTTTAAACGGCAGTGCCAGAACAAGGAGCAGATCTCCTGCCCGTCATCACAGACCTGCATGTTGTCTGTTTAGCAGTGTACCAGTCTTAGTGACCCTGCACCATAAATGAAGCTACCAATCCTAACTCTCTTAAAAGTCACTTGCTAAATAATTGCTAGCAAACACAGGTAGATACTTCCCCCAACCAACAGGAGACAAGACGACACGCTGTCCGTGATTGGGAACAGTCTATAAAGAGCACTGCCTCATAGACAAAATAAAGCACTTAAATCATTCTTGTCATAATTAAAATTAGATTTATTATAGCCATAGGGGCTAATTTAGAAACACTAGTGACCTTCCTGTAAGACAACCATACTGTAGCCACACATGAACTAGGTCCATACTCAAACTTCCTGGTCCAAGCACATTGGTAGGGACTATGGTCACTAGTGTTTCTAAATTAGCCCCTATGGCTTATAATAAATCTAATCATAATTATGACAAGAATGAGTTAAGTGCTTTATTTTGCCGATGAGGCAGTGCTCTACTATAATCTATAGGCATGAGCATACTCCTTTACAGACATTTTATTCACTGGCATCTGAAGGGTTGCCTAGGCAACCAAACACTACAAAGGGGCGGTTTTGGAAGTCTACACGCCCATCCCGGAAGAAGGCGTCACCTAAACACGTCAAAACGTACGCCGGGTTCTCATACCGGCTGCATCCAAACCACCGGTGGTGCACGAGCAGCTGTCCCGCTGGCTCAGCACTCACAGCAACACTAAACATGCGGGCTGCACCAGCAATAACTACCCGGCAATGATTCGGTCTTGAGATGTGGACCCTGAGAGTATTCTGTGAGTTTCCCAAATATCTATTCAACTATTGATACTCATACAAAAGATGTACCTTAAACTTGGTACCTTTTAAACTTTATAGATGCGATCTATACGACTTCAGTTCTGAGGTATTAATTCTACTTATTGTGCTCAAACTGTTATGCTACATTCTGACAAACTGCTGAGCAAACAGCCTGTTACAGAACACTCAATGTGACAGACGGAGTTTACAGCAATTATCCAATTAAGTAATTAACCTAATAAATCTTCCGTAAAGTAACAAAGGGTTAAACAGAAATAGCATTACTAAATTAATACCCACTGTCACTAGTGTATATACAGACACATTGAAGTAACCTAAGGCAACGGCCCCGCTGCCTGCGCTGCACGTGCGCCTGCGAGGCTGGCGGCACATGCAGCCGAGTCCCACAGTCTGCAGTGAGCAGCAGGGGAAAAGACAGGGGGGGGCGCGGCCGTGACGTCACCCGGCAGGTTCGCCCTCATTGGCTGAACTGCCAGGGGGCGTGGCCAAGCGCTCCATCGCGAGTCCTGCTCTCAATTTTCTTGAGAGCAGGAGTTTCTGTCGGCACAGCACAGAGGCCCCCCTCACAAGCGGGCCCGGCACCATTGAGAGGCGGCTTTTGTCCCTGCAACGTCCACCACAGCAGGAGCTACAGTAGCCATCAGGGACCTAGCCTGACACCCTCTGTGCTGCATCTTGATTTACTCCTTACCTCCGTGTACATTATGACCTCTGTACTCCCCAGGCTCTGCAATACACTCTGTGCAGCGCGAGAGTTAGGCAAGGTTTCCAGTGTCATCTGCAGTGCGCGCTATGGCGTGCACTGCAGGAACAAGATCTGCCCCTCAATGGGGCCGGGCCCAGTACCTGCCTGCGCGCGCGTGTAGACATCGGGATGCACAAACACATTTCTGGTGGTTCAGCCAATAAGGGCGAAACAGCCTCATGATGTCATGGCCATGCCCCCCCCCTCTGTCGCGATCTGGTCTTTCCCCTCACAGACCACAGATTGCGACTTGACAAGGTGCACGTGCCACTAGGCGCTCCAACCCCAGCTCGTGCGGAGTGACTGGGGCCTGCTGTTACGCTGTTTGCCTTGCATTGTGAATGATTGATTTTCTGAGCTCAGTATACATCACTCCTAGAATAAGCATATACAGATCTGTTTCACACCAACACACGGAGTATCCCCTCCCACGGACTGTGCTGGGAAGGCACTTTGAGTTTTCAATCAGATTGTGCTGAGTTCCGTTTTTTGACTATGCCAGGACAGTAACCACGATCTGTGATGCCACAGCAGTGATCACTAAATCAACACAACACTATTCAATACATTAACCACTGCGGTATTGTTTAGCTTTGGACATGTGTGTCTCTAACCTTTTTTTTAGCTTTCACATGCTCAGTTTTGGGAGTACAGTTAGATCTAGCCTTATATACTGCAGATCCTTTACATATAGCTATTACAGTGTGGTTCTACACAAGCTACATCAACACTTTAAGTGAATAACACGATATACTAGCTGCATACACCTCAGCTTCAATACCAACCAGGACGCATTAAGAACGCATCTTATTCGATACACTTGTATCACTGTGTTTTTAGTATTTAAACACAATAAGAGATACATAGTTACATGTGACCGGTATATTTGTTTCCAGACTGAGTCACATTTAGATACCTAAACTTACCGCATGTCCTGTGCTTCTATCAGGACTGTGTACACCACTATCAGGACTGTGTACACCACTATCAGGACTGTGTACACCACTATCAGGACTGTGTACACCGCTATCAGAACTGTGTACGACACTATCAAGACTGTGCACGACGCTATCAGGACTGTACACAACGCTATCAGGACTGTGTACGATGCTATCAGGACTGTGTATGATGTACGACACTATCAGAACTGTGTACAACAATATCAGGACTGTGTACAACAATATCAGGACTGTGCACAACGCTATCAGGACTGTGCACAACGCTATCAGGACTGTGCACAACGCTATCAGGACTGTGCACAATGCTATCAGGACTGTGCACAATGCTATCAGGACTGTGCACGACGCTATCAGGACTGTGCACAACGCTATCAGGACTGTGCACAACGCTATCAGGACTGTGCACGACGCTATCAGGACTGTACACAACGCTATCAGGACTGTGTACGACGCTATCAGGACTGTACACAACGCTATCAGGACTGTGTACGATGCTATCAGGACTGTGTATGATGTACGACTCTATCAGAACTGTGTACAACAATATCAGGACTGTGTACAACAATATCAGGACTGTGCACAACGCTATCAGGACTGTGCACAACGCTATCAGGACTGTGCACAATGCTATCAGGACTGTGCACAATGCTATCAGGACTGTGCACGACGCTATCAGGACTGTGCACGACGCTATCAGGACTGTGCACGACGCTATCAGGACTGTGCACAATGCTATCAGGACTGTGCACAATGCTATCAGGACTGTGCACAACGCTATCAGGACTGTGCACAACGCTATCAGGACTGTGCACAACGCTATCAGGACTGTGCACAACGCTATCAGGACTGTGCACAACGCTATCAGGACTGTGCACGACGCTATAGAACACATTTTTTATGTTATTTACAACCACTCTTAAAAGCCTAATTTTAATGGTCTGCCTAATAAAATTTTACATTTTAAATCATTCATCACATCATGACTATTGTGCACTGATAAGGGATTTCTTTTTCTCAGTACCTCTGTGTTGTTTTTTGCTGTTCATATCATCTCCCAGGTAGCACACAGTGTATATGTATGTGTATATATTAGTAACATTATCGGGTTTAAGCGAGGTACCTCTATCTACAGTAGCTGCCATATTCAATACATTATCATTGAACTGTTGGCCATGTCCCTGGAGTCTCCTGTGGAGCCTCATGAAGGAAATGGCACGGCTGGCAGATCAGAAGTTGGACTCCTGTGCAGGTGCTCCCCCCCTGTCAGCGACCCTGGACAAAAAATCAACATCCTGCCAGGTAGCAAATTAATAAGGGGAATATTGCTTTAACGTGCCATTTTCCTTATTCATTACCTGCTGGGGGTTTGTGACAATAGGACAATAGTGCTTTATTGCAGGGGTGCAGAAATGTTTTTCAGTCTGCGCCCACTGTCTGCTCTCCCCCCTGCTCGCGCCCCCCCCCCTCCTTACCTTGTGGTTGCCATGACAACGTGACTTCACTACTCATTTGAGGCTGCATTGCCATGGCGACGCATCACCGGAGACAAGGTAAGGGAAGTTGCAGAGGCCTTGCGCGATCCCCCGGCATTTAATTTAAATGCCTTGGGGAAGAGCGCGGGACCTCTGTAACCGCCACGCCCCCCCTTGGAAAATCTTGCGCCTCCCTGTTTGCGCACCCCTGTTCTAGTGGGGAATATAAAGTTCCAGGAAATATTATAGTTTGTAAAAATAAAAAAATTATAAGTGAGAGGAATGACAAAGCATAACATTTTAATATTGGTGTTGTAATAGTATGGGTTATTGGCTCTGGGGGTAGCTTTGTGGTAGGAACACTGCCTTTGAACCAGGTAAACTTAATCCGAATCATAGTATCGGCTCTCTTATTGACCTTGGGCAAATCTTCTTCCTATACCTCAAAATATCTGATTGTCAGCCCTCCATGTCAGGTGTGATGATGGGAGGATTTCAAGTCTGCACAACAGAGACGCCATATTGTCTGTATTCACACTAACTGCATAGCTAGCACCTAAATAGTTAACTCTAGGAATAGCAGAGCATTTATGTCAGAAAGTACAAGGTCATAATACAAAGGGGCCTTAGAACAATAATGAGACGGTGAGAGAATGTTGGGGAGTACAGGGTGGGTTTTAATGAGCATACTGATAAGAGCAAAGCTAGAGAGAGATGGTTGAAATAGGGGCCAGCCTCTATTTAGGCAAGTCTGGATGTCTGTGGATGAGGTATAAATGTTTTATCTGAATGTATTAAGATAAGGTTGGTCCCAGAGGGGCCAGAAAGATCCCATATAGTGCACTCGCTGTGGAAAAATCTATATCAAGGACGGGTAGTGCAAAAGAGTCAATCTCTCTACAAGGGGGGTTACTATCCACACGCTGCTCCTGTACGTGGACGTATCCACAACTTGTCTACATAGGGACTAAAATTAAAAATAACAGCATTTTAATAACATCAAATAATAAATATAATTAACTATATACAGTGAACAAGGTAAAAATGCTCCATGGGGTGGCGGATATAGTGAGGGATAGTGCTAGGAGACTACTCGAGTAGGTAGAGGATATATTCTGAGCCTGAGATGAGTGTAGGTAAAATATAGCAATGTAGTAACTCTCTCTCCAAAAATAAATCTATGCAAAACACCTAGCGAAGCACATATCCAACAAATACTGGTACTAAGTATAGGACATTAAAAGAAACCACTGGTTCATGAGGGTTGAACCCAGAGTGGTGTAGTATACAAAGTAACACAGATAGTAATATACGTTGTTACTGGTGCATGTGTGGAAAAATATAAGCACCTATGTTACTACACGATAAGCAGTGTGATCACTGGTCCTTAGTATTGACATAATATATACTACAGATATGCACCAAATGATTGAGGAGGTGTAGAGCAGTCAAGTACAGACAAATATCGTAGTAGTCTCATGAATTGAAATGACATTCATGAGTCAATGCAACAGTGTACAGGCATACCCTGGTTTAAGGACACTCGCTTTAAGTACACTCGTGCATAAGGACATATCGCCCAATAGGCAAATGGCAGCTCACGCATGCGCCTGTCAGCACGTCCTGAACAGCAATACCATCTCCCTACCTGTACCGAAGCTGTGCGCAAGCGGGGAGACTATAGAGCCTGTTACACATGCGTTATTTACATCAGTTATGCACGTATATGACGATTGCAGTACAGTACATGCATCGATAAGTGGGAAAATGGTAGTGCTTCACTTTAAGTACATTTTCGCTTTACATACATGCTCTGGACCCATTGCGTACGTTATTGCAGCGTATGCCTGTATACAGCACCGACAAAGTTTATTGCAGCAAATGCCGCCGGTTCACCGGGATTTACTCCGGCTGGTGCTGAGGAAAGTCAGCACATCAGCCGCATCCAGCCGCGTCCCCTCCGTTCCCCCCCCCCTCCAATCCGCGCGCAATTTAAACATCTTCCCGACCCTCTAGCGGCGCCTGCTGTGCCCCTCTGCTTCCCCGCTCCCCCGCTTACCTCACTTCAAACCTTCAGGGGAGTCAGGGAAGCCGGGGAAGCCGGGGAAGCCGGGCGCTCGCTTGACTGTGACGTCACCGACGTCACGCGAACGAGCCGCTTCCCAACGCTTCTCCACGCTGCCGCCACGCATCCTGCCGAGCGGCATTTGCTCGAATAAACTTTGTCGCTACTGTATACTGGGAAAGGAAACGGCGAAGCAGCCGAATAAGCCATGATACAAGCCGTGCAACTCTTTCCAGATGGCGTCGCCACGTCCCACGGACATCACCGCCGTGACGTTGGCAGAATCCCGTCTATATTTTTCCACACACGCACCAGCAACAAAGTATACTTGTGTGATATATTGTACATTGCTAGGTTTGATTTGAGTTTTATTCTTCTCACACATGGAGGGGGAAGTGATTCGTATAGACAAACATTGATCTTAATTGAGGCTGAACCTAGTAGGTCTACGTAACTAAGATAAACCATGTTGTAGTAGCTGTCACCTTGTGTGTAGAATTTAAAATACTCAGAAAACAGTGTGAGGCAATTAGTCCATATTTTAGAAAAACATATTTACAGTTTTTAGAAATATGTGATTATTTTAAAGGGCTGTACCAGTAAGCCTCATAGTGAAGATTACTGGTTAAATTGCATCCCATATTGTCTATAAAACAAAAAAGTGAAAACCACTTTTAAAAAAATCCCAAAAATATAATGAAAAAATGAATTGCTGGTCAAGAAGTTTCAAAGGGGTGAAGTCGCCATCCATGTTAGAGACTTCAGTATTAAGAAGTGTGCTATTGAGTTTACAAACAAGTTTAGTAAGGATGTTAATAACCGTACACTACTGGGCATTTGGGCAACAAAACATCTTCTACCGTCTGCCTTCTTGGAACACCACAGATAGTTACATTTTCAAGGTTCCAGAGTGATATGTTTCAGGACGAAGCAATTTGCTCCTTGATATGCTGCTACATTTTCTATTGCATTCATTTTCTTTGGTTCAAAATGATAAAACCTGTTGTATGTAGTTATTGAGGTCAACCATCTAAAGCATAGATTACGTAACTGGAGCTAAGAAAACTTCTGCAGTTACTGACACAAACTTTGATACATCCCATTATAGTAAAGGCACAGAGGAACTCCGACCCAACTGCTCCAAGAACACGCCACCAATTTGCCCCCTTATGCAAGTTGATGCAAAGCACCATGATATACACTATATAGTATAGGTGCAACGGGTTGTAACATTAAAGTGATGTTCTTAAGTATTTTTCGGCGATAATATAGACAATAGGGCTTTCTGTGTGATAATATCACCGTTAACAGAATAAGAGCCTCAGAATCAACTCTCTCTCATAATGTCTATAGTTACTTCATATCCAGATTTCCCTGACAGACCATGCCACTTTACTTTCCAATGACATATTCTAGCAGGTCAAGCCAACTCCTGCCATGGTGACCCTATGGCAAACTAAAATACATGAGTTTGTCCAGGATGCCTTCTGCAAGTAAAAGGCAACAACACAATAAATTATATTTCTTCTAATCTTTCCTGCGCTTTCTTTAGTTTGGTTTCCAGTATGTCAAAGACTTTGCTACAGAGTACAAATAGTATTTTGTTTCTTCACTGGTTAATAATGGCAACAAATTCAAAGTGCAAACTGAACTCAAGGTGCATATAAGAAAATCAGAAAAAATAAACAGTGCAACAAAGCTAAATGTAGGTGATAAAATGATAAATGATCCAAAAACTGTACATTTCCCATTCACGTGGTGTGAGCAAAAAGCAGGCGTTTTTTACAACACATGTGGACTCCAATAGTGCCGGTAAGGTGTACTGTGATGAAGTATAGGCTTCCGTTGACTATATGAAGGAAAGAGAAATGGAGAACATAGTGCAAACATAGCTTTACTGTATATAGTTAAAAAAGGACTGGTAGAGCAGTGGAAATACACTAACATACTCCCAATCAGAAAATGCATTTAGACCACTCTGGGTGTGAAGGTACGCTGACCAGAGGCTCCACTCCTCCAAACACCGGCTCTCTGATCCTTCCATCTGCGCACGCAGCTGCGCTTCCAGATCGAACATGTCACAGAGGGAGGCAGGACGAGTCACGTTCTCGTACCGTTGCAAGGTTAGAGAATAGAAGTTGACACC
This sequence comes from Ascaphus truei, assembly GCF_040206685.1. Classification (NCBI taxonomy): domain Eukaryota; kingdom Metazoa; phylum Chordata; class Amphibia; order Anura; family Ascaphidae; genus Ascaphus; species Ascaphus truei. The sequence continues at coordinate 455,398,550 of NC_134483.1, read as the reverse complement.
TCTTGGTGGTTCAGTCCACCCTTCAAACAATTTTTTCGCTATTGTGACAAACTGCTTCCTTGCGTTGCTCTGCCATCTGTCTGGGTTCTTTATGACACAGTCTTTTAGGGTAAACAAATAAATAACACATAGCACAATATTGTATTATTCAGGCTTCTGACAGCTTTATTTCATCCCAGCAGGGGACTGCAACACTAACTGAAATACATTTGGGGCACTCCGACGTCTGCCTGTTTTATTCCGTCCCAGCAGGGCACTGCAATATTTTCATTGAAATACAACAAAGATAAACCCTGCTCAATCGAAGCACTTCATATACAGAGATTTCCTTCTCTAGGGTTGGGCGGCTTATCCACTTTCCAACTATACAAAATACAGAACATTAATAATCAGTTTCTAAATTCATAAGAAGGGTTTTTGTTACCTTGCAGGGGACGTCCTCCCCTATCTGGCTGCTGGAAGCAGCGGTGGCCCAGCCACCAGGCTCTAGGAGAGAGGCAGAGGCAGAGGCAGCAAACCAAACTGCCGTAGGCCTGTAATATAGTGCGCGCACCAATGATAATTGTGTGGGCCTCCTGTTGATATAGTTGAGACGTGCATGCACACGGCCATGAGCGTTGGCACGGCAGATCTGAAGAAAGACATGAAACTTGTCTTTTCGTGCTGCTAGCGTGCCACGTGACACTGTGAGCCAATCACAGTACGGCCTAACGCTGTGACGTCATGGCCATGTCCCCTAGCCGTCACCGTTTGCACTATAGGTACAAAACGCACGCATCATGTGCACCTCAGTGCGTGCGGCCGCACAAGCACCAGCGGTTACTATAAAACCTGCCTTAGGTACCTGTTCTTCAATTAAGGAAATTAGAACATGGTGGCTGCAATTTCTGATCTAAATAGCACAGAAAGCTGCCTAATATCCTGGGACAATGTCACACTATATAAAGCTATATTTGCACTATGTTCTCCATTTCTCTTTCCTTCATATATTCAACGGAAGCCTATACTGCATCACAGTACACCTCACAGACCATATGTGTTGGAAAAACGCCTGATTTTTCCTCACACCACCTGAGAGGGAATTTTATACTTCTTGCAACAGTTTATCACTTACTTTTAGCTTTGTTGCACTCTGTTTACTTTTTCTGCTTTTTTATATGCAACTTGAGTGAAGTTTGCACTTTGGATTTGTTGCTGTTCTGTCTTGCTGAACCTTTTCCAAGGTTGATAGTATTTTCAAGTTACATTTTTTTTTTACACTTTAGCCATTACATCTTCACTTGTTTGTCCTATTGGGGACTTTATTCACTAGCACAGAAGTGCCTACAGTACATGTATCACTTGTTCACACTTTAAGTTTTCTATTTTTCACCATTAGTGATTGCTTTGCGCTTGCCCTTATTTGCTCTGCACTGGTTAACAATGACATCAAACATCTAGATAAACATTTTACAATGTATCTATACAGTAAATAAAGAGATAGATACAAGAGAAACTGTAAATGTACTTACATTACCACAGTGTGGCACTATTGCCATATTTTAACAAATTAATTCCTGTAAGATTATAGCTTGTAAAGATTCTTTTAAAATATTGCCCTATGCTATACAATTATACAAACGTGTATTTTTAGATCAATTCAAGGCCCACCCAAAATGGAGATAGCGCTAGCCTGTGGAGTGTTAGTGCACTTAGTTGGGTACCTGCCCAGGGCTCCAGCACCTGTATATTGCAGAATGACAAAGAGGATCCATCTGATCCAACATTGTCATCCACGAAGGCGTCCGCCTCCACGTGGGGGTGAATTCCGGCGTGGACAATATCACCTTACCATCTTTCTGGTCTGGTCTTGTCCCAGTCACTGTGTGGCATCTCGCCGGTGCTTTACCTGACTATAGACAGCTATTGGGAAAGGTCCCTGACTATGGACTTTCCCTATAGCAACTACAAGCTACAGTGAGTCGGGGCCTAACTGGGGCCTAAGGGGGGAGATCTGGCCTTGTCCAGGGGAGCACTGCTCCCTGGACACTACCTACTCCTCAGAGGTCCCTCTTCCGACTGGCATGGTGCAGACGCGCCAAAAGTAACAATCTCCGGGAGCAGGGGATTGCTGCAACCCTATTGGCTGGCTCATGGCAAGGTGGCTGCTGCAACTCCATTTGTTCCTGCACATGCACGAAGCGTTGCGCATGCGCGACCACTTGCAAAATGATGGCGCCCTCCTAAGGGAGCCGCCAGGGTTCCGATCGCTGCTCCAACTGCCCGCAGACCACCCCGCACTCTCCCCCATCCTCCGGTGCCGAATGCAGCAGCAGCAGAAGGTAAGGGGCTGAAGGTGAACCCAGGGGGGACCGCATCACATTCTCCCCCTGGTGAAAAGACCAATGTCCCCAATTGGGAACAGCGTAACACATAACTATACACACAATGAATTATATAATAAAAATATGGTACAGGTATATGACTTAACACATTGCAATACTCTACATTAAATTGTACATTTGAGTGAACATTACAATAATGGAGTGTATTTTACTCCGAGACCACTGCTGAGCCTCATAGTGGGGTGCCCCAAATGAATCGTATACGATCCGGTTGGGAGGGTAGCTCATTCTTTGACTTCGGCGAAGCTCTTGTTCTACTCCCTCTGGAGAGTAATGTACATAGTCCTGAGGCTCAGCCTCTCCCTCGAGGGTATAAATGTCTCTGAAAAGTCTCGTTGTGGCATGAAGCATGGGCTTCTATGATCCAGGGGTTGGCTCGCTGGAGCCGCCCTAGTAGATGTTTTTCATCGGGGCCCTTTACCCGTAGCTCCTCCGGGAGGTGCTCCATGACTTTGGGATCCCCTTTGAGAGGGTCCCTCCATAGGATCCTCTTCAGTCCCGTTGATGGTTTCTTCACCGTCTGTATGATCATTGGTGGCCTCATTTATAGTCTCTTTGTTAGCTTCTGATAGATCCGGCTCACCGTCCAGGGGTGTAGCCGGTATTTCTAGCTCGTCGTCTCCCACTTGCAGAATAGGGAGAAGGTGGTTACGGCGCCAGACCTTTACCCGGCCATCCGCGTCTTTTATGCGGTAGACCGGGAGGCCCGGAAAGAGACATGTAGATAAATAAAATGTTGTGTTTGTAGTAATATTTGCAGAATTTCACTAAAAATTTTGTTGTTCAATAAAAATATACTGTATTTGTATTAAATGTGGCCTTTGTCAGTGGCACTCGCAATTGACACAGCACAGGGCCCCAAAAAGTCTTAAGATGGCTCGGTACGCAGCGCTCTACAACATTACTATAGGAGGTAAATAATGTACATTACAAGCAATGGGAATAAGTGTAACAAGTAAATAACATAAGGCTAAAGGAGACCCTACCCCAAAGAGCTTACAATTTAAGTGTGTGAGATTTCAAAAGCTCTGTGAATTTTTACATTTATGAACAATTCTCATTCTATTCTATTACACAGTATTGTAATCTACAATCTATCCTCCTCTACAAGCTACAGTTTTCCAGGACAAATATGGTTGCTCGAAGGTTCCACTTACTTAAGGATTGCAATGCATGATGTGATATAATGGCACAGGTGAGACATATCACAAACTACTTTTCAAATTCAACAAAAAACAGACAATGATGCCCAAAGCTACTTCCAATGTGACAAAAATACACAGTGCAATATTTATATATTTTCTTGATAAAAGGGTCATTTAGTTTAGTCCTTTGGCCAAAGCGTCTTAAGCCTGCTGCCACTTTCAAGGCAGGTCCTAACACTCACTGGGTTCAAATTCTTATTAACCTGTATAATTACGGGAAGAATGATCACATTGGATCTGTTGTAACCTGGCAAAATGAAACTGACCTGCCAACTTGGAAAGTGGGGAGGGGCAAGCTTAAACCTTGGGGGGGAGGGGCCACTACCCTCCCAAAAGCAGCTGAGACCAGCTGCATATAGTTAATAAACACACAGATACCCAAGAAACTCTGAAAAACCCCTAACATTACCACATTATGTGTGTGTGTGTGTGTGTGTGTGTGTGTGTGTGTGTGTGTGTGTGTGTGTGTGTGTGTGTGTGTGTGTGTGTGTGTGTGTGTGTGTGTGTGTGTGTGTGTGTGTGTGTGTGTGTGTGTGTGTGTGTGTGTGTGTGTGTGTGTGTGTGTGTGTGTGTGTGTGTTTCCAAGTTGGCAGGTCAGTTTCATTTTGCCAGGTTACAACAGATCCAATGTGATCATTCTTCCTGTAATTATACAGGTTAATAAGAATTTTAACCCAGGGAATGTTAGGACCTGCTCAGGTCATGCCTTGAAAGTGGCAGCAGGCTTAAAACTGCAGTTCAGGCAATATCCTGCATGTGTGTTTTTTTTAATAAATCAGTTCTGTAGTAAGAAAAAATACTTTTAGCATTTTCTGTTTTAAAAAAAACAACTTTGAAAGACCAATTTTCTTGTATTCTATTTTAACAAGCATGCTTGTTCCTATAGCAACGATTTACATTCCCCATATTTAAAGATGTCGCCAAACTTTGCCGATCAATAGACAGAGAACGAATTGACCGGCAGCTATGCAGTTCTTTAGGTAATTAGAATTGCCCACATGAAACTATTGAAGTAAAAAAATAAATAAAAATAAAAAAAAGGCTGAACTGCAGCTTTAAGACGCTTTGGCCAAAGGGTTAAACTAAATGACCCCTTTATCAAGAGAATATATAGGTATTGCACTGTGTATTTTTGTCACATTGGAAGTAGCTTTGGGCATCTTTGTCTGTTTTTTGTTGTATATATTTAGCCACGCCCACTAGCACTCCTTTTGACACTTATATACATATGTATATTATGTGGTAATGTTTGGCGTTTCTCAGAGCTTGTTGGGTATCTGTGTGTTTATTACTTTTAAAATTCACACATTTTTTGAGATCCTGTTGAGATCACGTTTTTTTGTTGTTGTCATGGCTCTTGGGCACTACCATGGTATGTTAAAATAACACCATAACAAAATATCACGTATGTTTGTGTTAGGGGCTGATCATGCACTTTGACAGAATTGAAGTGACTTAAAAAGTCAAACTGATACCATGGTTAATAGGTTCAGCAAATCAATACATGAATAAGCTGAGGCTGAACATAAAAATGCATTTTATTGCAAAGCAATGTTCTTCTTATCTCTCTTTTCAAATTGTATCACTGGAATCTCGGTGGTAAAAGGAGATTGTCTGTGTCATTGATATTATGTCTTTAACGTTAAAATCAATGAATAATTTAAGCATTTTATAGTAATGCACAATGTACTGTATGCAGTAATTTTTATTTTAATGCACAACTCACTTAAGTCATAAACTGTTTAATTTTTGGCACTGCCATGGTAATGCTTTTTGTGATGATCATTTAGAGACAACATTTTCCCACTAATGTTTGTCTGCATATATATTGAAACAGTGACATATTGGATACAATTTATATTGCTTGCCACTCTTTTGCCTTCTCATGAGCATTGTTTTTTGATGTCAGACACCAGTTAGTCCAGTGTGGAATATTGATTATTGAATAGCAAGTCATTTTGACTCTTCACGCTTCAATAGCCATGTTACATGTATGGCCTAAGAATTCACTTGAACCTTGCACTTTCTGCACCAACCTTTCTTCTGCTATGGCAAAGGCTTCCACAAAAAGGGGTGCATATGGGTGGAAAATTGCAAGAAGGAAAAGTTGACCATTATCTCATAACATAGCCTATTCATAAGTTTGGGCTTCATATTGAGTTTGTTTCAGTCACACATTCAGACTACAAGCAGCTTGTCATTCTCACCACCAATTTCATATTTGCTACAGTACAGTCCCACTTTCTATGAGGTGTACAACATATGGAAACCTCTAGAAGACAGTGTTTAGATATATACAGTGTGAGAATAGTCTATTAGCTGAATTCCATTCTTACTTTACACCCTTTTAACCTTGTTCATCAACACATACTTTAACCTGCTTCGTTAGCAAGAAAAAAAACACTACAGTTAATGCAACTCTCTTTTGTAAATACAAATTGCAGTAAGTATTTTATTGTATTATTGTATTATTGTGAAGGAGAAGACAAGTCATGCATTTCAAATTGCACAATTGACAACCAACTCCATGCATATGCAAAGTAACTACTATTGTTTGACCAGAGAACTGTGTTCTTCTGTAGATTATAAATATTTTTTTCTAAGAACTATTTTTTAAATGAATATTAGCAAACTAAGCAAAACTTAAATGAAAAGATTGTGTTGCTTGGAAGTGATATGGAAGCATCAGCAATTCTCTTCCCTCTGAAAGAAAAACAAAAGTGTGTAGTTATTTGGGGATATTTGTACACATTTCATGAGTCCTTTGATTAAACCTAATAAAGTCACCTAGAGAAAAAAAATGACAGGCACTGTTTCATATTTTGCTTTGCATCCTGTAATTTATCCTCCAAGGCTGCATACATATGAAATGTTTTGTTTCTCTAACTAAACTACTTTACAAGAGTTGTTGAGTCACTTTCAGATAGAAGAATTGAGAGAAAGGGATACACAGGTCTATGTGGGGGGATAAAAAAAAGCAACCAAATAAATCAGGAACACGTTAGCTGGACTTGTTGAAATAGGGAAGAGCTGAGAAACGGGCATGTAGTCTCTTTGGATGTGGTACTAATAGTATATACTGTAGTACTTTAATGAAAAAGATGTATTGCTTATTGCCCTTCTGCACTTTTCTTGCATCACAAGAGAAAATGCGTTAGTTTTTTATTTGATGATTGCTAGCTTACGTTGTCTTATACTGTATACATTGACTTATTATTCTGGACAGTACATCTACAGTAACTATCTTTGTGTTCAAATACAGCTTCAAGCAACTGACACACATGTAGAGGAATGAGCTTATGTAATTATTGTTTTTTGTGCACTTCATTCAGTCAGCATCCAAATAACAGAGAACAATTGCTACACTTACAACATCATATTTTCTATGCAGAATCCCTATAACACATACAATTCAACTGTTAGTCTGTGGAAGCATTCCTTCATTCTTTATGGGCGCTTACATATAACCCAAGATCATTCAAATGATAGCTATTAGTAATTTCCATAGCAATTTTAACTTGTAATAAATACTTACCAAGGGAATATTGGACCCATTATTTATGGTTCTTTAATATTAGTTGGGTATACCTAAAGCAAAAATAAGAAATACAAACATTTGAAATGACTTGAAGAAAAGGCACACATCAATTGCATGCAAGGGAAAAAAATACACTAGGTTTTACGTAATAATGTTATTTTCTTCATTAGTGTCACAATAATGACGCCATTTACCCCCAAAGATACTACAATGAGTAGTATCAAGTAAGAAAAACATTTTACTTATCTTTTTAGCTACATAAATTATATACATATAATACTGTGTAAAAAGTTAAGAAGACCCCAGGACACATGCTATGTACACAACTGCATACTGTATGACAAATGATGGTAAGAGCTCTCAGTAGGTGAGCAGTCCAAGTTGTCTACCACCTACAGTACACTCATGTTTCTGATGTTAATTGTTGTTGGTGTTAGATGGGATACCTTGTCTTCCTGGGTGTTTGGTTCAAAAGTAGGATTTTCATTCAAAGCCAAAGGATCATTAGGGGTATTAGTTGGAAGCTGAAGAGAACCAGCGGGAACCCTTTCAAAATTCAGCACTTCTCCATTAAACTGTGGAACAAAACATCCAAAAGCCTATGGTGACAAGACAAGATAAACATGTTTACTACATACATTTTTTATCACACAAATATAGCCATGCAATCACCAATAGGAGAGGAAACTTTGCAACACATTTAATTATTGAACGTTTACAACAAGACATAGTTTCAAAAGTTCAAAAGCAAAGGTCATGGAAAGAACAATGCCACTATAGTATAACGTATGGCTCTTCATATAAGTCAGTGATTCCAAGCATGGGGTTCAGGAACTGTCACGGGAGACCAGGGATTTACACCTTTTTACCAGGATCATACATTGAGCAAAACAGGTAAATGAAATAAATTGTAAATGTATTCACAGGAAAGGCATACACACAATGCTACACAAACAACATAAGAAAAGACACACACGTACTGGGGGTCTGGGGGTGAAAACGAGAATTTCCTAAGTGCTGGGGCTTCTAAATCCAAAGTTTACCCTGACAGGGACCTAGCCTGAAATGTCCTGGAACTGAAATCAGCCTGCAATTCCAGACACCACCGCTCCCCTCTCTCCAGAGGACTGGAATTTACTTGCTGGACTTGGTGCTTAGAATCTACAAATCTGATTGGCTCAGGGTTTTATAATACTTCTGAGTTTCATTCACAAAACCCTGCAGCCAATCCGGGCGTGGGAGTTTCCTAACCAGCCAATCAGATCGATAATGTTCTTGTGAAGCCAGGCAAGTGGGGGTGCTGCATCTGCCCAGGGCATGTGCAAGGTTGCCACCTCAGCCACTTGCTATTCAGAAGCCACATGCTGGGTTGGGCTCCTCCAAGGCTGGTGGGGCAAATGGAAATTCAGAGAACTTCCATTCATCCCAGGACGTGGGTACTTGAGCTTTTCCCTTCTGCCCAAATGGCCTTGACACCTCAGACATCCTCTGTGGCTTTCATCTCCGATGTCCTGTCAGACTTACTGGCACCACGTTGGTAGCCCCAGTGGCCTGTCAGAACATTGGTTCTGAAAGTCCCAGCTCATTTACTGTGCACAAAGCTTATCTGTACTTAACACACTTTGCTAATAAAATATACACTTTAACAAAGTATTTCTGGTATGGGAAATAGAATAAAAAGCTGCACTTTATTTTTCACTAGTCATATTCCCCACACACTATTGCATAAACTTAGTGGGGATTCTAAATTCTAAGACTCCCCTCACAACCTTATATGTATGGTTGGAGAACCTCAGAACCCCTATACCGGTTCTGGGTGACCTGGGCATTTACGGGGTATCCCCACTAACCTAGGGACCCCTTGACTGTTTCAGGGACATCTAACATCTCTATGCCCCTTTTACCTTTCTGGTCTGTGCTGAAGCAGGGAACCCCTAGTGGTGAGTCGCGAAAGCGTTTTCAAGGGGAGGTATTGCTGGGACAATGTGCCTACATGTATCCAGGAATCACTCATGATTCCCGGGTACATTTTTGGGGTATGCAGCAACTCTGGACCCCGGCTACCTTGGCACATTCTGACAACAGTTTCTCAGCAAACCCCCCCTTGAAACTCATACCACAGCAATCTCTGCTTGCTGGCACTCCTGGAAAGGTAAAAACACATAAAATACTTTATTACCGCACATTACAGGTTATCCATGTACAAACCCAGGGCTCAAGAACTGATACTCTGGAACCCCAATACATGGATCAGAGGTAACCAAACAGGCTAAACCTTTATTGTGAACTTGGTTACCCTCTCACTGTCAAAGGAACCCCTAAGGGTTTGCGAAGGGTCTCCAAAGCGTTTGGCCGAAAATATGTAATGTCGGATCCCCGGCAGTATAGTGAGTTTCTAAGCCCGTGTGGGGACTGCGCACTTAGTAAGGCCCCAAACTGCACCTTAGTGTGGGTGGTAAAGTTATCAGTTAAAGCAGGGGCTTCCAAAGTGACTCCCCACAATGCTTTGCATTCACAGCAGCAAGGCTTTGTGGGGCATCACTTGCGAAGCTCCCTCTGTAATTGACAGCTACATTACCCATGGTGTCCGCACACACCAGGGTGCAGTTCGGGGCCTTATGTGTGTTCCTCCCACGAGCTCAGGACACTATACTGCCTGAGATCAGCAATAGTCTGATGAGTAGACAATACAATTTATCAATTAGGGGCCTGTGGAAAAAATAGTTTTACAGTAAAACATTATTTTACCGGTTCCTGGGGCTGATGGGGCTGATGGGGCTGATGGGGCTGTTGCTGTGGATTCATCAACAGTGGATAGTATTGCATCTGACAAAAAGAAGGCAAAACCAATAAGTTATTTAAACTCATGAAACAGACTTGTGTCATTTTGGGGCCTAATGCAAACAGTAGTGTTATTACATTTGGTAACCCTGTGCTGCTTTTAAGGAATGGTGCCATATACACTGATACAGGTAGGCACTGAAGTCAGATTAACAACAAATATGTTTCATTTGAATTTGTTTCTTATCCTAATGTAAAAGTTTGAAGTGAGTAAGTGAGCATTAAATCGACGAACGAAATAAAAGTTATCGTTTGTGATGTAAATAACCTGTTATTACCAACCTAAATTAACAACTTTTAATGGACCAACAATACAGTTATTCATTGTTCTTCACATGTTTATACACATGGGAGGTTTCAAAAAGCTCTGTATATGATATTCTCATCTATGAGGAACTTGAATGTTGGTCTGTTAAAAGGTACCAGACCCTGCAACAAATCTACAGCATCTCCATAATCAATAAGGCTGCTAGAAGCTTGAACTAGATAATCAGATGCCATGTTTTTTTATATTATGGCATATTATAGAGCAACCTGGCAAAATGACACAAGCTAAAATAATTACTAGTTGTCATTACCTGTCCTTGTTTTTGAGGTATTCCATATGAAATCATGTAAGGCGTCATCTACCAAAGGAAAGATACGTTTTTAATTTGAAACACTATCTAGATATTTGAAAGAGTATAGACATGTCTTTATTTGAAATTCAGGTGAAATAATTGTTTTTGATTGCTTTCAATATCTGTTAACATATCCAGGATGCTTAAACATAAAGGTAAACTCCTTGGCTTGGCTATCTATCTGTCTGTACAGTATCTATCTATTCATCTACTCTTTCTATTATTTATCTGTGCAAACTTTAAATTGTGTTGGATTGTTATCATTTGTCTTATCCACTTTTCATTACTATGAATTTTAATTATTTTTACTAAGTGCTAAAAGCACCATTGCCATGTTAGATATAACCGTTGAGTGATTATCAGCCATGCACAGAGGAATAGTATGTTGAAGTACGGTTTAACCTTACTCAGTGCTTATACAAGTCTGGCACCCCAGTGGCCCTTATAATTATAACATACAGAAAATGCCATGACACTTTTCCGTGTTTCTTGGGATGATCATGTTCCCCGCATCTTATGGCGCTGTGAATGCGATTTGAACAGAAGAGGACAGGACGTTCTTTGCCTTCATGATGTCAGGGGTGGGTTACAAACCTGTGGTTTCTATACAAGTAATAACTCTACTGACATGGACTTTCCAGAAGGGAAATGGTTAATGGGCCAACAACAAAGTTTTTCATACAGTAATTGTAATAATCTGTAGGGTGCTTTTGAATAACTCAGGTGTCTCCTAACTTTACTATATGTGTAACAGTAGTAACAGTACTCAGTGCTGGATCTATGAGAATTCTCTGGTTTATTAACAGTTCATTACAACCTATACCAAGTCTATGCTTCTTCATAACCAATCTGGAATATTGCATATTTTGCCACACTAATGTGAGAAATACCAGAACAGTTGCACTGTACTTACTTGGTTAGGTCGCTGATGGCTTTGATGAGGCATCTGCAATATAGGATCTAGTAGAACTGACTGCACTGCCAGATTAGGAGGCAGCATTGGCTGAATTTGCCCATGGACAGGCACTTGATTGGGAATTGGAGCAGTTAAGCCTGTGTGTGCTCCAAATGGGACCTGAGACAATCCTATTATCTTCGGCTGAAGAAGCTGCTGCTGCTGCTGAAGGATTCCCGGAAGTAGAATATTCATTGCGCTGCCCTGTGCAACATAGAAGATACGTTCTCATGTCTAGTTTATAGACATGTGAGTTTATTTGATTCTTTCTACTACAGACAAGCAGAATCACATGAATTTATTATCTAGACAAATTGTGTCCTGATGGTGTCAATAGTACAACCAATATAGCCTGTATTGTAAGTGCTTACAAAAAAGATAGGAATTAAGACACTGATTCGTCAGTCCACTGCTCACTTGTATGTGGTATTTTTTTCTAAAAACATACTGACATTTTTTTCTTAACATAAGCAATAGCCGTTTTGATGGAACACTAAATGGTATATTTTTCAATAAACCAACACTTTATTTTTCCATTGTCACTTATCACATATTTACATTGGGATTGCACTAAACCAGGAGTGACCATCCCGTGGCACAAGGGCCACATGTGGCACTTCAGTGCTTCAGGTGTGGCCCCTGAAGGGGGGGAAAATGGGGACTCTGACTGCAGACAGTGCAGAGAGATCATAGAGACATGGAAGAGGAGAAGCCAGATTGCCCCCTAACCAGCGCCTCCCCTGGGCTCCTAGGGACCAGCGACCCCTGGTGGGCTCCCCAGGCAGCACATGGTACAGTGAGTATACACCCTGTCTGCTGATAGCTCAATATTGTGCTGGCTGTGGAAACTGGAGAGTAAGGTAGGGGGCAATCACCCCACTGCCCCCCTTGTCCCTCCTGTCATCACCTTGTTCCCCTGTGCCCCCAACTGCCCCTTGTCTCACACTGCTCCATCTTACCATGTCAACCCCTATTCCCCCTCCCAATGTGTCACCCCCTCTTCCCCCCGCCCAATGTGTCATCCCGCTCCCCCCCCCCCCTGTACTCTGTTTCAGGTTTACCCTGTGTCAATGTATAGTGCTGTCAGGTTATGTCCCGTGTTCGTGTGTTGTGCCACTGGCTACATACTCTGTCAGTGTATGGTATAACAGTCTAGTGCCATCAAGTTATACTCCGCACTATACACAGACACAGAGTATAACCTGACGGCACTATACAATGACACAGAGTACTGTATGTAGCCAGGCGGTACTACACACTGACACAAAGCATAACCTGACGGCACTATACAATGACTCAGAGTACTGAATGTAGCCAGGCGGTACTACACACTGACACAAAGCATAACCTGACGGCACTATACAATGACACAGAGTATGTAGCCAGATGGTACTACACACTGACACAAAGCATAACCTGACAGCACTATACACTGACACGGTCAGGTTACGCTCTGTGTCAGTGTATACAGGTATTCATTTGAATGTTTTTCTTATTGTGGCCCTTTGACAATCAGGCAGGTAAACTCTGTCTCCACCTCTCAGTCAGGTTGGCCACACCTGGTATAGACATATAAAACTACGATGGAACTTTTACATCTACATTTCATCTGAGTTTTTTCCAACTCAAATGCAATGTTGTAAACATAATTTCTGTTCATACTAACATGCTAATTATGACTGGTTTAATATTACCTGAGGTAGATTAGGATTAATCAGTCCCACCAGCAACTAAAAACAATAAAGTTAGGATATTACTGATGCAATGTATAGGTAAAATATGTCATATTTTTTAAAGTTAAATACAACGTAAATATATATATATATATATACTATAGAATACTAAGTGCGCAAAAAGATACAATTTACATCCAAAATATTAACAGTTGCTGCCTAATGTTCAGCTACACACAATAGCATATATATGGGGAAAGGGGGGAAACAACGGCGCAAATGACTGTTAACTGTATAATAAATTTGAGCATAAGTAGAATGGGGGTATGGTTTGCCAATGATTAAAGTAGCAGATGTAAACAAGCATGTAGGATATTATAATCCTCTCCGTCCTGCTGCCTGGAGTTGCTGTATGGATCCTTCACGTGGAACGCCAAGAAGCGCCGTGCTGGTTCTCCTCTGCCTCCTCTGCCTGCAGCCCTTCTCCGTGACTTCCTGGTTGATCCTCTGGTCTCGCGACACTAGCCCGCTGACGTCACTCCGCCGAGATTTTGGCCGAAATTTGGATATAATGTCCAGTAATGAGCAGGGGGTTCTGCTGGCATGTGATGTTGGATAGGGATGCTGAAAGTTTGTCTTAGAGCCTCCTCCCTACTAGTTTCGTCCTGGAACTAGGACTTCATCTGGGGAATGTGTGTGTCTAACTGGTTGTTACTTAAATAGCATATACATGTCCCTGATAGGTTAATTAGATAACCAGTACTAGGATATATATCACAGGTGGACACAATTAGTTCTGATATCAATATACAAAATGCTGAAACCCATCTTTTATACATATTGGTAAATAAAATGACACATGATCATAAAATTTATATTTAAAGACATAAAATAAATAGATTATAATAATATAAAATATATATATATTCTGTATAGATTTATAAAGATTTTTTCAAAAAGATTCTAATAATCTCATAGATGTTAAATTTATCAAAAATGGCAATTGGTAAGATGTTAATTGAATGTGATAGTTTCAAGATACGTTATTTCAATATAAATATATATGATAAAGATACCTTGTTTTAAGGTGATCAATTTCATCAATAGGTTACTATTTTCAAAATATATATATATTAGGTATTGTTAAATTGGAAAGATCCTTGTTAACAAATTGAAAAGATCCTTGTTAACAAATTGAAAAGATCCTTATTAGCATATATGGTATATTAGCAGGTTCAATCTACATCATTTTAACTGGTAATAGACTGATTTTATTAAATGCAGGAATATTTAGCAGAGAAAAGCACCTAAGCCTATGTCTGTATTCAAACCAAGTGGAACTAAGGTTTTAATTGTATGTATCCCCTTGGTTTCCAGTTTGGAGATGGCATTAATATTATCACCTCCTCTCCAATATATATATATATAACTTGTGAGCACATTCACATGTCTTAGACATGTCTGCAACCCTGCTTTTCACCATTATCACCTAGCATACAGTGCTTCCACTGTAGCAAGGGATTCTGCGAAATGACATGCAAATGAGCACACCGTGTCTCCTTTTGCCTGACATCCATTTTTATATGGAACCTTTATAAACTAATGCTCGCTGTTAAAACAGCTTTTAAGCACAGCATGGGAATCAGATGCAAAGCCAGAGAAACCACTCACAGACATGTTTCAACCTTAATGGGTCTCATCAGTGTGAGGCTGGTTGTACTGCTGGCTTTGCAATTTTCAAGGCTTTAGGATTTACCATCACATTTCAAGTTATGGTGGGTGAAAAAGGCAACAAGAAACCGCCACCGTATAGCATATAGCAAATAAAAAGATCACTTGGGAGCACATTCACATGTCTTAGGCAGGTCTGCAACACTGCCTTGAAAATTGCAAAGCCAGTACAACCAACCTCACACTGATGAGACAAATATAACAGGTATTTTAATGCTAAGCATCTCTAAAGCACCAGGTAGGCAGCGTTATTAGGATAGGTAGTAAATAAATTCAACTTGCCATACGGACACCAAGAGCAATAATTAAGTTAAACCTAGAAAAATGTTTTTCAGAGAAAAATGACCACATGATTGTTATTGATGTGCATTTCTTTTAATATGTAAGGTCTTCTTATTAGTGCATGAATCATATAACGCAAGATTTAATTAATGTTCTTGACAGGGATTTGATGCTAAATTACATTGTTATTTTCCAGTATCACATACGTGACATTCATGATGATGATGATGATGATGATGATGATGATGATGATGATGATGATGATGATGATGATGATGATGATGATGATGATGATGATGATGATGATGATGATGCCGATATTAATAATTCGGCAAATGATGAAGATATACATTCAAAAACATTAACAATTCAGTCCAGCCATTCTATACTATTTGTCTAAATAACTTCAAATCTAAAAAGAAAACATAAATATTCCTTTATGATGTGTATAAAATATTTGACAAACCTCGTTGCTGTTGCTTGCAGAAACAATGCGTTGCGGGACGAGCTGAAAGCAATGGGGAACTCAGTGTTAGGAGTTTTGTGTACAATCAGTATTGAATCTACAGAAATCAACATTAAACACACTTACAGGAACTGCACACACTGCACCAACGAGTTGGACAAGGATAGCAAAGGCTTTCATTGTCACAGAACCTATTCTGAAAAAAGAAAGGTACAGTATTTATGTTTTTTATGGATTAAGGAAAATCTGTCTGACCTTGTTATTAAATTGCATTCATTAGAATATCCAGCCATAAAGCTTCTGCACACATATTTCAATTGGCACTAGGAGCTGGGTATCTTTGGAGCTGCTATGGAAAACAATGGGAAACAGCGGGATATGTATGTGCTGTTAGTGTACATGTATGTATATTTTTTATTTTTACAGCGCCAACAATGTACGCATCGCTTTACAAAAGATGTAGATGTTTCAAGATGGCTCAATTAGCTGCAAAACAGGGATCCAACATTTCCATCAGGGTCAATTTGTGACAGTGACATCTGTATGAAGCTTGTTCGTCTGCCCTGGCAGGTTTATGTGAAATTCAGACAAAGGATAACGGCACCAGGTTTAAATGTTAATTTCTGTGGGTACTGTACTTTCCCTCGTGTTTTATATTTTGGATTTGGACATAGTTTTGGTTGTACAAATTTGCCATATTTGGCCTTTGCCAAAACTCTGTTTGTTTGGTTTTGAATTTTTACCAAATTATTGCAAAAACTCATAATACAGTGTAAGCAGTAAAAATGCTAAAGTAACATAATAATGCATGAAACATGCTTATAATAAGAATACAATTATAAAAATTGATTAGGCAACTAATATAATATAACTCAAAAAAGGCAAATAATAAAAAAAGATACGGTCGAGAAAAACGTAGAAATTGGCACTTGGCCCCGGTATGCGGGTTTTGTAATCTTAGGTTCTGGTAGATTCTGATTTAAAACACCCAGTATTGCTTATCTCTCATTTTTATTAATCTTATTATATGTCATGGACTATATCCTCTTCCAACTTCTCCTATAACCATTCCTGAAAACGCTCATTGTCGCACGTGGAGCAAAATTAGGGCAAATGTACCTTGATACACTGACACAAGGGGACTCAGAGTCAAAATGATGCAATTTGTACCTGTTTGCGACACTTGATACATATCTTCCTTACGCTAATATTCTGTAGGGATTCGTTCCAGGGAACCTAATGATGCATTGTGAATAAGGTTAGTATTATTTTTTACGTTGTAAGAACTATTAAGATACAATGTTGGCATTTGTTTTTCATTTAGTTAATTAAAATCTATTTTAGAATTAAATTTTTATTGAGATGTTTATCTAATTTTCCAATATGGGTTGGGTGACAGAAGCATTATATTTAGATAACTGTCTAAACGGTAATTTCCAGGGATTCTATGAAATGTTATAAAATATTGTAAGTTGCCAAGTTCTGGTTCTTTTCATACAAATAGCTTTGTAGGTATTAATTAGTCAAATATTGTTACGTTTATCAGACAATATTCTCCTATACTGTTTCATGGTTGGATAATACATACAGTAGCATAAAACAGCCTCATTACAAAGTCTATTGTTTCATTGTTTAACCCCTTGAGATACGTGAGGACACGCGTATCTCATCCACGTAATCTCTTGGGGTAGTGATTCTGTGGTTGTGGGCAGTGCCCCCAGAATGTGTACTGAAGTGGAGTATACTCCCGTTCTGTTCTGTTCGTGTTCACCACTCCTCTTAGCACCTTTTCAGCCCTGCACATCAAATTACAGTATTTATATTGTTGATATGCTAAGTAAAGAAACATATGTCGCATGAAGAAAATTTCAAAGAGATTCCAGTCTACTGTCAAAGATCAGCAAATTCTCAAATTTGTTGGACTTCTGCAACTTACAGTATTCTTCACTAAGTTTCCATCTGAGGGCCAGCCAATAATTCATCTGCTGGCCCATAACTTGTTGTTATTGTTCTGCAAGTTCCTGATGTCTCTGATTGCTTTCATTTGAGAAAGACAGTCTATTGATGCTGAGTTATTTGCAAATCAAACTGGCACATTTCTACTCTTAAATATAGCTCTACTGGTAAAAACGATGGTTAAATACGAACCATAGAAAAGTTTTACACGTTACCTTAGGATTGCTTCTTGAAACGCGTTGCGACACTGAGCAATGATTTTATTCCTCAATCTCTAGTCCTAATCATTCGGCTCCTTTTATATTGTGGTTCCTGCTCCCATGGACCAATGATCCAACAAATAAAATGACTCAGCTGTTAGGCTATCATTAAGACAACCACCTCTTCTCTTATCATTAAGGTATTTTGTGAATTCCCTTACTTTACCAGAATGCATAATTCAGGCATTTTATAATATTATAGAACATGAATATAAATTAATTGCTATTTTGTGTTTTAAGTTTTTAGCTTTTGTTTTTCCATTTTGAATTACATTGTTTTGAAAAGTTGTAGAGTTTTCATGATGTTAGTGGATGATCCATGATGGTACATTTTCCCAGATTCATCAATTTGCATCCAAACGGGCATTAACTAACAAACTAAAGTTGTCCCACATTTTAATCTGGTCTGTAACCGTTACATACGCCTTTAACATATATTATCTCTTACTGTCCATGCAATGTCTTGTATATAATGTATAACCTTGCTCACTTAATGTAACTATGTATTTGTAACCATGTATTATTTGTCATCATAACTCTATGCCCAGGACATACTTGAAAACAAGAGATAACTCTCAATATATTACGTCCTGATAAAAAACTTTTTAAAATAAATTAATTAAATGAATTCTTATTGACTTGAAAGAGAGGGAACACCCGTTAGAGTGTATTAACCTGTAAAAAAAGCTAGATTAATTGCTCAGTTATACAACGTTTACCACATTCAATGGAGCATGGTGACTTTGCTTTAAGGACTTGGCACTGATCTCTCAAGCTGATTATCTATGTCGTGCCTTAGAAAAACTGATATTTCTATTAGCCAAATCTATACATTTTTTGACTCTGTATATAGTGGAGTACACCTGCACATCTGTGTATATATAGTGGAGTAATAAGAGATACTTACATTCCCGTAATAGTTATGTTTGTTTTTACACACAAAGAAACAAGATTTTTTGCCAAAAAATGTTGTCCCAGAGATGTTTAGGGACATCAGAAGGGAACATTCACCCATTAATAAATATGCATCCCATATGATAGATGAATGGGGCCCTAGATTCACATAAAATTGCACACATATTTCGCCATCTTGCCTTGACATAAGATGGTCTTTCATGAGTTAGTATCATGTAATTGTATCATCTATAAACACAAAATATGTGACTGCATACAGTCGAAAACTGAATTTGCCTGATATGATGGAATTCATTTCAAATCTATTAAGACTGGAAAACTATAGTTTAATAGCTGAATACTATGCCTACCTACAAATGAAAAATATAAACAGGTGAAAGTCACAGTTAGACACTCTGAATTAAAAACACAGTATTTGCACGCACATTACCCACATGATAATGAACAAAAGAATATAATCAAATGTAAACACACTGACGTCATGTACAAAATGTAAGGCCCCTCATATTTATTTTTCTTGCAAATTGTTTTTCAGGTTTGCCTCGGTATAAGAAGACCTGATTTACCATCCGGATTGTGAATAAATCAATCGGAGACGTTTTAGTAATCAGTATTAGGTGATACCTTTTTTATTTAGAGTAACAGTAGTTAGTATAAGACAAACTTTCAGGAGCTCTCCTCTCTTCCTCAGCTCAGCAATACTTGTAGACCACGAAATACCTGTCTGTAAAAAGAAAATCTAAACTCCTCTCTTAACAAGCACAAAAAACCTTCCTAATAAATACTATAAACTGCTCTTAAATGTTCGATCGGGGATAACTCATTAAATGTTCATAAAACACCCCTCCTTTGTTCACTTCCACGTAGTTTAGAAAAATCTGGTGGTCTAAAAATGACAGAAAAACCTTCAGTAAAACCGCGGTGTACAAATGGCAGCAAAATCTTTTGCAATCTTCTGGCGCTTTGAACTTTGCTTCAGTTTGTAATATTGGCTTAATTACGAGCCCCATTTTCTCACCTGGACATTTATACTATAATCCATATTTTTAGAGGACAGCAATTGATACATGGTGGATCGTGGGCTTGTTCTTCCACTTTATTCATAAATAATGGATCCTGAAGATCACAATAACATATCATGTCAGAGGGCTAAAAACGTGGTCTACTGTATTTGGTGTGTGAAATTGGCAATAGTTATAGTTTTAACATACAGTGAACAAATACTGTGTAGGATAGAGCTTCCACATAGCAATTGTTAGACTGCAGTGGTATTGATATTGAGTAATGAAGTATAAGCCACGTCTTACCTTTAATGAAATCAAGTGTCTGAATTTCGATTTACAGTACTCATGCAATTCACATAATCTCCATAATATACACCAGATTACATCATTTGGTTTCAATTTATAGAGCACCGTCTTTCTTTTATGCTAATAATATCAAACAATACATGATTTGTATAGGCATTTGGGGGAGGTGAGTCAAAAAAGTACTTCTTAATAACCAGCAAAAAACTGCTACAAACTTTATGGATTTCAATCTTTACATTAAATGTTTATAAGATAATAAAAAAAAATGTAGATTCAAGTTGTCTGAGACTAGGATAAAGAAATAATTGGCACTTTACCTGTCTACCTAGGCACCTGTTATTAAAATGAGCAGGGTTTTTTTGGTTTAGCGTAAATACATTTAGGACATTAAGAAAAATGTTATGACTGCCTTTTATCGTGGTCTATAGCCCAACGAGTCTGCTCAGTAATTGTGGTATGAAGATAGTTAATTATTTTAGTGGGAAGTGCATTATTGATGTTCAGGGCAAGGCAATTTTGGCGGTTCTAGCCGGAACAGCAAAGTGGTGCATTTAAAAAAAGAGACATTGTAGTATATATTGAATTCATCGTATTTTTTTAATCAAAATTAGAAATCTGTGCAAGGTATGAGTATATGTCTCTAGTAGACATGTACAAATGCTTTGGAAAATGTAAATGCATTTTTTCCTAAATGGCAATTTTTTTCCAACATTTCAGCTGAAATTTGACTTGCTTAGAAATTTGACAATTTCACTAATTTCGCTAAAATGGCACCAGAATTGTATACAAAATATCAGTATATAAAAGGCTGCATGACTTTGCCCATTGACCAAACAGGGCAGATGTTCGTGGGTCTTTCTGCCTTAAGTTTTGTCTTCAGCAAGTGAAATGCATGCTCGACCGGGTTGAGATCAGGTGATTGACTCGGCCATTGCAGAATATTCCACTTCTTTACCTTAAAAAACTCCTGGGTTGCTTTCGCAGTATGTTTTGGGTCATTGTCCATCTGTAAAGTGAAGCACCGTCCAATCAACTTCGCTGAATTTGGCTGAATCTGAGCTGACAATATATCCCTATACACTTCAGAATTCATCCGGCTGCTTCTGTCTTCTGTCACATCATCAATAAACACTAGTGACCCAGTGCCATTGTAAGCCATGCATGCCCATGCCATCACACTGCCTCCACCGTGTTTTACAGATCATGTGGTATGCTTCGGATCATGAGCCGTTCCAAGCCTTCTCCTTACTTTTTTCATCCTATCATTCTGGTACAGGTTGATCTTAGTTTCATCTGTCCAAAGAATGCTGTTCCAGAACTGGGCTGGCTTTTTTAGATATTGTTTGGCAAAGTCTAATCTGGCCTTTCTATTTTTGAGTCTTATGAATGGTTTACACCTTGTGGTGAACCCTCTGTATTTGCTCTCGTGAAGTCTTCTCTTTATGTTAGACTTGGATAATGATATGCCTACCTCCTGGAGAGTGTTCTTCACTTGGCTGGATGTTGTGAAGGGGTTTTTCTTTACCATGGAAAGGATCCTACGATCATCCACTACTGTTGTCTTCCGTGGACGTTCAGGCCTTTTTGTGTTGCAGAGCTCACCAGTGCGTTCTTGTTTTCTCAGAATGTACCAAACTGTTGAATTGGCCACTCCTAATGTTCCTGTTATGTCTCTGATGGATTTTTTTTTCTGCAGCCTAAGGATGCCCTGTTTTACTTGCATTGACAGCTCCTTTGACCGCATTTTGTGGGTTCACAGCAACAGCTTCCAAATGCGAATGCCACACCTGGAATCAACTCCAGACCTTTTACCTGCTTAATTGATGATGAAATAACGAAGGAATAGTCCACACCTGTCCATGAAACCGCTTTTGAGTCAATTGTCCAATAACTTTTGGTCCCTTGAAAAAGAGGGGGCTACATATTAAAGAGATGTAATTCCTAAACCCATCCTCCAATTTGGATGTGAATACCCTCAAATTGAAGCTGCTAGACTGCACTTTAAGCCTATATTCATTATTTAACGGTAACTTGAATTTATTACACAGCCGAAATAACAAAACTTGTATCAGTGTCCAATTATTTCCGGACCTAACTGTATATATCACGAATAGTATCAGTATATAATATGCCTGTGTTTCACCACCATTTCTCTTTTTATTTTCTCACATTGTGGATTGCCCTTGCGCCCTGGAATGTCCAACTTTTCTTTGCCAAGACTTTCTGGGGGATTTGGTAATCCCTCTTGTTTGGACTTTGGCTACAGGACTACCACTTTTGTGCATTTTAGGTTGTGTTATTAACTTGAGTGTCACCTGCTGTTTTGATCTTATACATATCCATACTTGTTAAGGTGTTTTAGCGCTTTCAATTTTTGTTTTACCGGAATTAAAACTTGGATCACCCACTTCAAAGGCAGTATTGTTACCGTTGGACACTCCTTCAGGTCCTATATACACAAACATGGCAGCAATGTATCAATAATGGTTACAAATGGCTGACATGGGTTAGTGCTGTAACTTTATTTAAGTTGCAATTTGGTGTTTAACTCTCATGTTATAGAACTTTGAAACACTTTACATACAGTAACAAAGGATTCAAACTTTATGAATCATTATGGTAACTCTACAGGACTTTAATACATCTAAACACATAGTTTACAATCTAAATGCAATAATGGGAGATTTACAGCAGGACCGGCTTGATGGCAGTGCCATCGATTCAGTCGCATGAGCCCCGCGCTCTCCCTCACATCATTTAAACTGATTGCTGGGGGGAGAATGCAGGGCCTCTGTAAGCTCCGACATGTTCTCCTGCTCCTCATCTCCGGCATCTTCTCCTCGTGACGACGTGTTGCGTCGTCACATGATGCTGCATCGCCATGACAACGTTACATCACATGGCGACGCAACATCATGACAAGGCAACGTAGCTGCAGGAGAAGGTAAGAGGCACCAAGCCCAGCCAAACTTCCAGCCACCCCTGCTTAAAAAATACAATAGGAGCAGGATACAATAGGAAAACATAAAACATATTTAATGGGGCACCAGTGTATTCAATAAGAATTATTTATTCATAAATGGGTAGCAACATTCAATGAAAAGCACATACAAAAATAGTGGTAACTAAATAGCTCTAGCTTTCTGTATCTGTATCATGTGTTTCTTTGGGTTCAGAACAGAAGATCTTCATCTATATCTTCTGCAAAACAAAAATACAAAAGGGAGACAGAAATCAGATTTTAATAAGAGGACAACATTGAAAAAAAGAAGAAAAAAAGAAGAAAAAAAAAGAATTGCTTTAGTGAAAGTTTTAAATGTTAGTTAAGTCTATGTAGACTTTTTTGCATGTTGGATTAATTCCAGCATTGAAGTGGTAACGTTTTTCACCCATTTAATTAATATATACCTTGAGAGCAGTTTAACGTTCAATAGCTGGTATATGTGACTTACCACTAAGGAGCAGGGCTTCTGCAAGCTTTATGTCATTAGAGGGCAGTCTGATAGAAAAGATGTGGTACCTCATGTTCAGGATTTATTTATGCCTACGAAAGGTACCTTAAGAGCCATCTATACTTATATGAAAATGTATTTCTACCATTATCTTCGTAAAGTATATCCCTAGGATTGTTTGCCACTATATGTGAAAAGATAATAATTACAGGCAGTTGAAAGAAGGTACAGTTATCTGTAGCTGTATGCTTAAAGGGGTACATTCCTAGAGTACTTTGGTATAAAATAAAATTCATTATATTCTAATGGTATCACAATGAAAATGTATATCTTGGTTTATAGGCTTGTAGCTTTGATACTGTACTCATTCCACTATCCCATGATAAATTAAGAGCAGGTGACAGGACCAGAGATCAAGGACTCATTTCAGATTTTGTAATCAGTCTTCCAATTTTCCCACAAGTGGGATGGTAACACTGGGTTCCAGCAGGAGATCACTATTACTGGAGACATATTTATGAAACAATTTGTTGTTTTCACACTCAAAATCCACCTTTTCCACCCGTTACTGAGCCTTCTACTACATCGTTTCAAGAAGTTATCTTGATTTTAGTACTATAGGGTACAGTATGTGTTCACCCCACAATCGTGGATTCTGAGATTAAATGTAAAAAAATAGCCTTTTCACCTGATGGTAATGCATTGAAAATCTTGAATTTGCCTGCTAGTTTATTCTATACTCTTCCTACCTTCTCGAATTCCAAAACAATGGCACCACTCCTTCAAAGAGATATGTTTATCCTTGTTAGCATTGCATCCCTGGAAGAATGCTGTTACACAGTGCTCCATTGGAATCAGGGGAGCACGCAGATGTGCAAGCTCTGAGCGTGTGAGCAGCCTGCAACAAAACCAAAGCATTATAAACCATTGTTAACTAAGAAAAAACTGTCACAATGGGGTTAGGTACTAAGGACCAGATACACAAAAGTATGCTAAGGTTTAGCACGCCTTTACTCCCATTCCTCTGGTGCTCTACTGCTAAAACTCTAACACAGGCCCTCATTCTATCCCATCTCAACTATTGTAACCTTCTACTGTCCGGCCCTCCAGCCTTTCACCTGTCTCCCCTGCAATATACCCTCAACCTACAAAAAAAATAGCTACAGTGTTATATTGAACTTAAACATAGTGTGTGTACAGTATATACATATATATGTAATATATATAATAGCTATATTGTGGAGAAGGACATGGCAAGACTTTGCAACAGTGTAATTAAACATATTTTGATACCCCTGTGAGGCGTGAAAGCTTGTAGAAATTAAACTATTGTTGGTCCAATAAAAGGGGCCATACTATCTTTTTTATTTTCATTTTTTTCAAGACAGTGTAAACATTTGAGGTGAACGAGGAGACAAAAGTTTACACTACTTCAGACTTGGTGCACTCATATTTTACACAAATACTGTACAAGATAAAGAATTAATGGACTGAGACATCATTTTATACATATAAATATATTCTGTGCATCATGAACTCTCCCTAATTCCCCCTATTGATACCATGTAAATCGCAAGCTGTAAAAATTCGGGCAAACACCTTGATATGTTGAAGCAAAGAGACTCAAAAGGAAGATGATGCAATTTGAGTACATTTCACTCAGAATATGCTGTGATATATCTCTTACATGGAAGTAGCACAATCTTTTATTATTTTTTTTAAACGTACCTGAAATGGGGGAATCGGCTCAGCTGATCCATTGACCCATGCCAATCCGGGGACCCTCGATTCCTGGTCACCAAATTGTTTTGTATTTTAGCCCGGTGGACACAAATAGATTGTGAGGTCAGTGCTCACTCCTGCAAAATGATGTTGCAACTTTCTATTTGTGACCACACAGACATATTTATCAAAATGGGCATGCAAAAAAACAAAAAATATCTCAGGAACTGGGGATCCCTGGATGAACTTTGAGGAACCCCCTAAATCAGGTGCACATGAAAAAAAATTGGGGTGTTTTCTTTAAGTTTTATTGAATGTTTATGAATGCCCATCCAGCATGATATTGCTCAGAGGCATTTACAAACTTGGATGGGGTGGCAGCTGTACGTTCACAAGGTTACTACATATATTTGAGTGTCTGCTTTGTAATGGTTACACTGTACTGTACTTACAACCAAAGGGAGTTTGGGAGATGACCAAGTGAAATTGTATAGAGAGCGAATAGGAGATAGCCCAGAGGTAAACCCATAGATAGACCCACATGGGGAAAAAATACGCCAAGTGAGTGGGAAATGTGAAAGACGACAGTATGAAAAGCTACAGTACAGAGAGTGCGAGTATAATATGGGAGTAGTGACCTTGTAAATTACCAGTCTGGACATTATGGAATAATTCATCAAAGTAGTCAATACCATCATCACATACAAACAGAATATAGTACTGTAAGTGCTATATAACAGTGCGCATGTATACTGTATGTCAATGATATCAATACACTATATACAATTAATCATACTGTTCCCCTTATCCATAATTATTTCCTACTGACGTTATTTGCAGACATTTTTGTCTAGATTCAGATTATTTACCTGTGGATTTCCAGTTTTATAACAACTACACAACATGCACCTATACACAACATGCACCTATACACAACCTACCTGTCCACTGAATGTTGGTCAAGCTCATTAAACTGCCAGTGAACTGGATAAACATACATGTCATAATTCTTCTCAAAATCTCTTATTAACAAGAGGTCGATGTGGTGATCACCCTCCAGGAAATGTTTCTCATTTTGGTAGAGTTTCTTCACCTGCATCAACAAATAAATGAAGACTTCCTAATCCTTTAAAATGATCATATTGACTGCAGTCATTTCTACCTCTTATATAATGAAAGATAATGGTGTAGCTTTCGAGCCTTTGTGTTTTGTTGCTCTGGTTTTTATAAACATCGGAAATAGACATTTTGTAAAACGAAAGATTAGTAATGCTTAATTTTTCAGAGCCCAGAATAATAGCTCAATGTATGTAAACAGGAGCACAAACGTTTCACTCTTAGCATACACAATAACGTACAATTCGTACTGTATACGCAAACCTATATCTTCACTATATTGACCCCATATCATTTTATCACAAATAAGTTGTTCATTTTTCTAAGATAGGAACAGAAGTGGGAAGGGGGGGGAGGGGTGGAGGAAATTATCTTGGGAAAGTTAGCAACTGAGTTAGTTTGTTCAATGACAGCTAAACCTTACAGTAATAATTAATCAGTAAAGAGCAGTGTGCGGATAAGTTATTAAGGGCCATATGTACTATGGGCTGTAAGATGTTTTCCAGCACAAGAAGTTGCCTTACGGTTGAAGACTGCTTAATAAATATAACTAACCACCCTCCCCTTTTTTGTACAGGAATGGATCCTGGAGGGGGTCCCCTAGAGTTGAACCAGGTACCCCCAGTTCCCGTGATACTGACTCGTGATGTTACCAGTATTATGTCCTGGTTTTTAAATGGGATTTAAATTGGCTGTCTGATAGGAAGCTGCAACTGGTGATGTTGCAGCTTCCTGTTGGCCAGAGATTTGGCAGCCATTTTGTTTCCCCTGGTGGAAGATTTAAACCCAGTAACTTCACCAGTATGTATGTCAAGAATACGGGGAACCAGTTGAAAAAACAAGTAGGGGCCGGGGGGATTACAGTTTTTAAATTTTTTTTTATTAAGCAGAGAAATGCTCCAAACATCAGTATTTCTATATTAAATGAATTTATCATTAGGACATAATGTGTGCATAGAGTCACTGTTATAAACGTGGTGCTATATTTTATTAGCTCACCTTGTTTGTTTGCTTCTCTGATAGAATCCCAGATGTTTCCAAATCCCTCTCATATAATTGCATCAGCACATTTTTTAGCCAGTCTCTCATTCGAAAAGGGAAATGAGCTAGTTCATAGTCAGAGCATGGAGGGATATCTGTTTCAAAAATAGTAACAGAATAATACTCTTTTCAAATAATAATGAGTTATGTCCATAATAAATATGAAAAGGCAATAATGTGGTAAGCTGTATTTTTGTCCCATACATTATTTTAACGTGATCTTGTATTACATTATTAGGTTTATATAACTGTATATTGAGATGTTTACAGCCAGCAGCTCTCCTACTGACAGACCCTTGACTACGGATATAACAGTGCACACGTACTATAGTCCCCTCTTTACTGGCCCACCTTTAATTAAAACACATGTTAAACTACCTCTTAAACTACTGTAGTGCCGACGAGTATTCTAAAACAAATCTGGGGCAATCACCAACAAGACCCAGGTACATGCTGGGTACATGCTGGGTACATGCTGGGTACATGCTGGGTACATGCTGCAACATTTCAGTGAAATTTCTGCAGAGACTAATGGCCCATCGGATTAACAGCGGGGGTCCCTGGCAGTCCCATTCAAACTGAATGGGACTGCCAGGGACCCCTGCTGTGTTAATCCGATGGGCCATTAGTCTCTGCAGAAATATCACTGAAATGTTTACAGTATGTACCCAGCATGTACCCAGCATGTACCCAGCATGTACCTGGGTCTTGTTGGTGATAGCTCCAGATTTTCCAAGGCAAGTTTTAGAATACTCGTCGGTGCACCTGTACATGTCATGTCTATGTTTGGGTTGAAAATCAGCTTCTTTGAACAGATATCTTTATAAAGCACAGTTGCCCTGTTTTTAGTCTTCTGCCGTGTTTAATTTCAAACACTATCAGCTTTATTTCTACTATTAGTAGAGCGAAGGGCAGGAAGGGTGTCCTAGCAAATTATTAATACAGCAGTACTGATTGCAAAGGATTCCAAACTAGGTTCCATTAAGCTGCATGCAAGAGTACTGTAAGCCACCAGCATTATACTTGGAGTCAGAGATAGGAATGGCAGTGACTGTCACTTGAATGGAAAGATCATTCTAAAGTGGACACCTGTGTTGTGGGTTATCAAATGTTCTGTAAGTATTCTTTAAAAAATAAAGTAAATGTAGCTCACAATCTAGACAATCCACATATCTCCACGTGCGTACTGCATGACTAATACAGATCACAGAATACCAACGATATACAAAACATGAGATGCATAACACCAGGCGTCCTCAAGAGCTTAATAAATAGTGCCATTACTTTCCTGGAATATTTGTTTAATACCTTGCCCTAAAATATTAAATATACAGTAGAGTTTTCTGCAATGTGTGGTAGTTTCTGATGTTTCTCTTAAAATAAATATTTACTACCGACTGTCAAAAAAGCAAAATTAAAGGCTTATATTGATCATTCTTTGTGCACATAATTCAGTGGCAAACCCATAAAGAAAGTTTTGGCTTTTTACAATTACTGAAAAAATAGCTAATTCATTATTACGCCCCTAAAAACATTGTCTTCAATACATTGAAAGCATTCAATCTTGATCACTTCTTTTTGTAAACACTGTATGAAAAGCAAAATAAAATAAAATCCTGGTTTTAACCCTAAATGTGGATCTAATTTCACTTAAAATCATACTTCCACAACATTGATTTCTACGCAGTTTGTGATTTTGCCAAAGAAAAAACAATGAGGGCAGTGCAAAGTTCTACCCTTTGTGCATATTTGTTGTACTGTAAGTTGTGAAACAATCTAATGAACCAATGTGAGTCTTTAGCAATGCAATTTTGTTAAACCCTACAAGTGTCTCGAGCACATAACAGTACCTACAGTATGAAGAAGAAGCATGTGAGGTTTTAAAAGGTCTGTACACTACATTTGCACCTACTGTATCAATAATTCTCATTTTGATACTCTTGGAGATGTCACAGCCTGTAACAAATCTGAATCAAACCAAATAAAAGTTTATGCATCTCTACTTGTCATGCTTCATCTTCCCAAATGATGGGTTAGTTATATATAATAGCGACATCCTATGTATAGAGTATCACATTAATCTGTGCTAACTTCAGTATGAAAATGTCCTCCTTTGAACTTTAATGTTGTGTTTTGCATACAGTACATAGCACTCATACATATTTGAAAATTCTCTCCACAATGATGTTGAGCATATGTTAATGGACTTCTGTTCATTTTTTAAACATTTTTTCTAGGTGCCTTTTCAAGTCAGGGCTACGTCAATGGATTGTCTCCATACAACATTCTTTTTTCCAACTTGTCTCACGTTTACAGGGTCCCTGGTAATCGAGGTGGAGGTGACTGCCCTCTTTGGCTCGCTCAAGTTTACACTTAGTACCCAATAGATGACACGGACTGTCATACGTTGTGTTATCAGTGCCGCAAATCTGTACAAAGTAAAAGAAAACACATGGTGGCATTTATGCGACAGTTTGAAGCCCTGAAGACAGTCCACATTGGGACTGAAACATTGGTCCATTTTGTTTATTCTTTCATGCATAATACACTTTTTTGAACATACATTTTTGGGCCTCTGTACCCTTTTTTTCTGTTTTCAATACTTAGTTAGAGAAAGTGGAAAAAAAATTATGTTAATTTTATTTTCTGTAGAATAAAACCCCCACAAGTAAAATGAAATAAACATACACTAAATATTTGCCAAACAAGTCACCCTGTACAGTAATCTACATGGCAAAGCGGGAGATGGGTGAAGATCTAGGTCTATTTTGTATGCGGATGTAGGAAGAAGCGGCCTACAAGGTTGGTGTTATATGAAAACAAAAGAATAGCTAATTCGTAAAGACAAAAATAATAGTTTGTCAAGACAAAGTTAAAGTGAACTGAATTAACTATTGCTTAAGGTGTTAGACTCATAAGGGCTTATTCACTAAACCACGATAAGTGACTTATAGCACTATAAATGCCCTTTTAGTGCGTTATTGCCTGTGTAGCTATTCAGAAAGCCCTGCCAATATCGCACTTAACCGGCTTTTTATATTAGTGTAGCCCTGGGTAGTTTTGGGCTATAGGTCTGCCCTCCTCCTGGAAGTAATACCTAGTAAGGGCAGGTTTGCCAGGACAATCATGGTTTTTTTCCCACACATG
Organism: Ascaphus truei; assembly: GCF_040206685.1. Lineage (NCBI taxonomy): Eukaryota > Metazoa > Chordata > Amphibia > Anura > Ascaphidae > Ascaphus > Ascaphus truei. The sequence continues at coordinate 455,367,936 of NC_134483.1, read as the reverse complement.
CAGTGTAGTGAGTCAGTGAAGTTAGTGTCATCAGGCCTTGTGTCCAATTAGAGACACTGGGGTGGTGGTTACTGGAGCTGTACTTAATGCACTGCACTTCCTGATTTAGTCAGTCTGCCTCTACAGTGAGAGGGGCAAGGTTTACCCTACTAAGATGTCAGGGCTCTGACAGGCTTGAGGCCCTCCCTCCGGGGAGCGGTGAGGAAAACTTGTACCTCCTATCCCACAAGGGGATAGGGGAAGAGCTAGGACCACTCTTGGTGCCCTTTGGCTGGGAGTAGGATCCAGGGACATCCTGAGGGTGAAGACCTTCTAAGAACTGCTGTGATCTGTGGCTGCTGAATCAAGGAAGATTAAATAAAGCATCCTGAGTTTTACCTATACCCTCCTGGCCTAAGACTGAAGTCTATTGGGAGGAGGGGGACGAGAGTTCTTTTGCAGAGACTTCACCCCACACATCTGGGGGCTGCACAAGATGAAGGCGCTGCACCTGTGAGTAGAATTTGGGCAAGACCCCAGAAGCCTGTCCTGTTATTCCCCTACAACACCATGCAGGAAACCCAGGGCCCCTTGTTACCAGCAGGTATGCACCACACAAAGCTATTTATCCGGAGTAGCATTTCCCCTAGGAGACCTTATGTGAGATTGGGTAGGGGAAACAGGGTTACATTTGGAGGCGCTGCTGAGATAAATCAGGACAGGCTTTCAGTGAAGCAGAACTGGAAGAGTAAAGTATACTTCCAGAGCAAGTGATGGAGAGAGAGGGAGTCTAGGTGTAGTCAGGGGGTCCCTGAACCTCGCAAAGCACAACCTAAGACTGGCCTAAAGGGGTGAACAGAGTTGGCGGCTGACCTATAGCTGTTCTAGTCCCTTGATGCGAGTGATCGTAGGATGCCTGAAGGAAGTATACTGGGTAACGTGAGTCAGCAACTTCTGGAGAGGGTCTGCGGTACTGGCAGCTAAAAGTATGTGATGCCCCAGTGCTGCGGGGGGGGGGGGAGAAGAACCCCAAAAGCACTTCTAGCCGGCAGCCAGTCTATCACCACAGAGCACTTGTAATTTAAACATGGCGGAGATACCGGCATCACATAACGGGGCCTGTAACTTGGGAAACACGGGTCCCCGAGACTGAAATTAATGTGGTTCAGACAGGAGACCCCCTGTTCCCATACTCAATATTATTAAAATGCACATTAAAGCAGCTTAATTACCTGAGCGGCTAGCTGCTACGGTAATGAAGCTTTTTTAAATTTATTTTAATAACATTGTATGAAAGCAGGGGGTCTCTAGAGCTGAACCGCATTCATTTCAGGTCTGGGGACCCCTGCTTCCCGAGTTACAGGCCCCGTTATGTGGTGCCGGTATCTCCAGTGTGTTTAAATCTCCTGCGTGACGTGACCGTGGGATTTAAATGCACAGGGGGAAATGGACACCCCATACCGGGGCCTGAAACTCAGGAAGCAGGGGGTCCCCGGACCTGAAATCAATGCGGCTCAGCTCCGGAGACCCCCTGCTTCCGTACATAAAATGTACATTAAAACTGCACGATCGCCTGTAAGAGCTGTGCATGGAGATGCAGCTGTCTGCATGCAGCTCTTCCAGGCTGCAGTTTAAACAAACATTTTCAGTGCGATAACACTTGGGTGGGTTGGGGGGGAAGGAAAAGTAGTGCGATGTTTAATTTTTTTACCGAACTTGAAAGAAATGGTGATTTTTCTTGGTGAATACCGTTTTTACACACATTTTATTATAGTGCTGTAAGACAATGCAAAATCACTCGGCAATACACTGAACTTATGGAAGTTTAGTGAATAAGCCCCATAGCATGTAATTTCTTGGTTACAGTTTGAATATAGATTTCTTTTATTTTTTGTATTCAAGAACTAACAGGGTCCAAAAGGGGCCGTGTTAGAAGTAAAAATATTTAACTTCTATAATACTGCCAGGGGAATTTCATGTATTGTTTTCTGAATATATATTAAAGGATTGTGCTAAATAATCCTGTTTATGACAAATAACAATATTCCCAAGAATCATTCCAGTCTCTTTCTTCCTATTATGACTCACATGATCATTCACAGCAGCAGCAGGGCAGATAGCTGGATCCTGGCAAACACACATAGGGTTTCCTTGTTCATCAATCTCACATGTTTTTCCCCGTTTACAGTGGAAGCTTCTGCAAGGATCTGAAAATGTGTATTAAATCCAGCTATGAACGTCACACTGTTGCCAATTGTAAAACAATGTCATGATAACTCGCTCATCTGCATTAAAAGGACACAAACTGTAGCTGAGGTTTAGTGCAGAGTACCATTCCTATCAATAATATTCACTTAAATGGCTCTACTGAGCTTTAGCACTTAAAGCCCAAAGAATTATATTTTAAACATCTATAATGAAACAATGCTGAGAAATCATTACTGAGAAACGACAGTAATTTAAAAGGATGTAGCCACTAAGATTCATGCCTCGGACATAGTGACTTTTCCCGTGCGGAGGCTGAGGGAAAGCGGGTGCTTTCCCTTGCCATACTAGACGGGCCGTGGGGGGTATACCTGGGGCGTGCCGAGGGGCGTCACGGAGCTAGTTCGTCCTCATTGTTTGAACTGATTTATTGCGCAACGTGCGCCCTCTCCCGCTTCCGCCCGCACGCCGAATGGACACGAACACGGCCTTATGGCAGTCTGTTCGCTCAGTCTGAGGACGCGTCCGCACGGTCTGCAGTACCATGTCCGTGGCCTAAGGCCGCGCTTATAAGCGGGATGACGTCGCTTCAAAACAAATGTATTGAATCCGTCGTGTGCGCTTATAGTAGGAACGGCGCGACTCAGTGACGGCCTGGTTGCAATTGCTGGAAGTAAATTAAATTTGATTTTTCAGCGACTGCAGCGTGACGTCAGCGTCGCCGTAGCAAGGACTATAAGCGCGGCCTAAGGGGCATTTTCAACAACTATTATTATTATTCAATAAGCCGGAAACTTCCATTCAAGCCAATTGCATAAACCCACAACCTGTTGGTGCAGGGTAGAAAGCACTGTTCGCATGGAGTCACACAATAATCGCAGTACTGTTTTGGCCACACTCAAGACACTTCGATAGATACCAGGAATGTACAGCTACAGTTTTCTCACAAGAACAATGCACATACTGTAAATTAATGAACACCCATTCGAAAGATGTTAATGTAATGCAAATAATTAATGCGGAAAAAAGTCAGTTTGTGCAAGAAACACTTACCAGGAAATAATTTCTTCACATTGCTCTTATCAAGACTCTCATTTGCATTGTCCAAAGTGGTATTTGCAGCCTTAACAATAACAAAAAATAACAATAAATAAGACATTTTAATCAATTTAAATCTATTGTATAACAACTTCGTTTTTTGTTTCTGAATTTTCAATGCAAGTTAAGGAACAATGTGGCAAATTTGCCCAGGTCAGATTTAACTTTGTCCAATTTTAATACACTTACATCATCTTTGTGTCCAGTTTGACTTTCACTGTTTTGCTGGAGGCTTGTGTATTTCTCTAGTTTATTAGTAGTTGGACTGTGAGGTCCATAACTCAAGTCCTCAAGGTTAAGCTGTATTTTCTCTCTGCTGCCTTCATTTCTGACAGTATCACCTGTCTCATTGGTATCGGCACCTTTCTCTGCATCACCTCCTATTTTATCATCATCTGTACTAGTAATGTCCTTCTCATCAAGTTCTCGAATTCTCTCCTCTGCTTGCACACTTTCCTCCTGACTCATATTAACATCACTGGCGTGAGTGTTCACTTCAGTATCACGTTTTTCATGACCAAAATACGTATTTTCAGACTTCTGCCCATTGTCACTATAATCACCGTCATCTTTATTATCCCCATTATTTATTTCCGAGGAACTGAAAAAAATAGCATCTTGATGACTTTGTTCTTCAAGTTCCATGTCAATCAGCACTCTATCACTGTCATTTTTGCTCTTTAGTTCATTATCCTTTTCCTGTTGGGTAATATTAAAACTATATTGGAGTACTTTGTCTTCATAGGGCTCTCCAGGCATATTAATGTCATCTTTTTTGTTGTTATCATCCAGTTCTTCACTTTGGATTAGAGTTTTCATTAGAGAATGGTCATATTCCTCTGAAGTTTCATTAGAAGAAAGACTTTCTTCATTTTGTTGTTCATCGCTAACAAACTGTGGATTTTCTTGAATTGAGACACTCGACTCCCGAGTTTGACCAGTTGTGACATTATATTCTCCATTTTCTTCATTCTTTTCTTGTACCTGATTTGGTGTAGTCCCTTGAACGTTTTGATCTTGATCTGCAGTATGGGTATGTTCATTACGTTTTTGGTGTCTTTCCTCAGTATCCAAGGTATGTGTCCCTTTGTTATCACTTTCACCCATGTTCAGATTTAGTGTACGTTGAATGTGAAAGTTGGATCTATCGCCTTCCATTTGGAGATCACCAATGTTAATTTTATGGTTTTCAGTATCAATACTTTGTAGCTCATGGTCAGTGTCAATGGCTCTGTGCTCCTCACTTATATTTTTCTCCCGGTTGCCTCCTTTGTTTATCTTTTGCTGCCACATACTTTCACTGTTGAACTGAAATGAAAGCCTCATCATTATTAAAGAAAGTATGATCATAAACAGTGCTTTTTTTATTTCCTTTTTGTAGTAGTAAAATTGTTATCAGTCTACAAATTATATATGGTATTTGCACCAATTGACACATTAGTATGATGGTTACATAATACAAATAAATTAATAACTAAAAAGCAAAGAGGTAAGTAAATGAGGAATGGCATTACAGTTAAATACAGGAAATAATATAACACGGACAAGAAGAGTTTATTGGAATTAGCTCACTCAGACCGTATAGAGAGTTCCAAAGAGACTAGTAAGAACTGTTGTATGGTCATTATACAGAAGAAACAGAGAAGTGATACACAATAGCAACAGTTTCATTGTGGCAGACATTTTACTTCTCATTTGTATTAATTTTACTCTAATTTGGGGGATTTGTTTGGGATACTTAGTCTGTATTGGCCTGCATTGATACTTTCATTGCTGTTTCCTTTATCTTTTACCCATGTCCATCTAATTTGTTGCAAGCTTTCTATGAGCATGCGGGAAAGAGAGGGTTGGTGACAGGTTTGACATTACCTGTGCCTTGCTCTAACCAAATTGTGGTGTTAAGTAGGGTGTCACAACAAAATCTAGACCAAGCATGAGGATTTCGTTTTGTATTAACTTTCAAGCAGTGTGTGGGGCCTATTGACAAAGCAGTGATAAAATCAGTGCATTGTCGCCCGACTTTGCATTGATTTATTGCGTTGTAAGAGATGTGTGCAGAGGTTAAGGTTAATGGAGACCAATTAGGGTGAAAGTAAAACTTGCTTTATTGAGCCTGTTCCTTTAAACAATGCAAACAAAAATATACAAAAGCAACAAACACCTATCCCTTTGTAAGGGATAACCGACTTCCCCCAGTCCCTCTCTTACAAGACTTGGAGGATAAGCCCCTTTCCAGTCTACAACCCCAAAGTCTCAGTGGTACCTTAAAGCAGGTGGCCCTTCAAGTCAGTGGTGTCCAGTGTGCTTGAGGGTCCAGCCTCAGGCAGGTTACTGGGTCCTCTGCGTCCAGGAAAAGAGGTCTGGTACACTTGTGTCTTGCTGTCAATACACACCCTCTCCTCATGTCAGCACCGTTGTGTGCTAGGGAAAAATCTCTCTCTCTGTTACCCACATGAGGCTTTTTCTCAGAGTCCTAATTAGCCAGGTGGAGTCTGGTTAATTGCCTAGCTTAAATTAACCAGCTCTCTGCTGGATTTAGGGGCAGTTTCTCTTAAACAGGGATAAGTCCCTGTTACACGCGCACTAAAACATGAGGGCAAAATGGTATTTACTAAGAATGAAGGTTATTTTTTTAAAGGCCGATAAAACAAAGCACTATCGGCCAACCAGTTTTTTTTATCAGTGCTATCACGCTATAAATCCTAGCACGCGGCAAAAATTGCAGCCTGGAAGAGCTGCATGGAGATGCTGTGTCTCCATGCACGGCTCTTGCAGGCGATCGTGCAGTAAAAATATTGATTTTGATAATAGTGTGAGGGAGCAGGGGGTCTCCTGAGCTGAACCGCATTGATGTCATCCTCGGGGACACCCTACTTTCCGAGATACAGGTCCCGTTATGGAGTGCCAGTATCCCCTGTACTTTTACATTTCCTGTGTCACGTGACCATGGGATTTAAATCCTGCACTGGGATACTGGCGCCCCATAACTGGACCTGTATCTCGGGAATTAGGGGGTCTCCGAGGCTGAAATCAATGCGGCATACTTAAAGACTGTGCCAATCAATGGGTAGTGGGGGTAGTGTCCCTGGGGTGGGTGGTTAGGCCTCCGGGTGAGTAGTGGGAGAGGGTGGGTTAGCCCCATAATGACTATAGTGCTTACTGACCGCTACGGTGATTAAGGGGTTAGGGGCCATTAGTTTGTATTTTATTATTGTACTGTTGCTGCCCACGGAGGACGACGGTGATGAGGATGAGGACAACCTTCATCATGGCAAGTGCAAGTTTTATTTACTTTGTGCTGGCTGATGTTTTATTTTTAAATGGGCAAATGCACAATTAACCATATCTGGGTAATAGTAATTTTGCCCATTATTGTACTGTATGTATTGGGGGGACCAGGGGTGTATTTATTTCAATGTATTGCACCTTTTTTTTCTGCACCCAAGGACCCCCTTACACCCATGGGGCCCTCGGACACCCATGGGAACCACCCGAGGACCCCCGGACACCCGTGGGGCTCCAAGAAACCCAAGAGGACCACCCAAGGAACCCAAGACACCCGCGGGGACCACCGGAGGCCCCCAGACTCCTGCCGGCCTCAGGCATCAATTCTGTGACGGAAAAAAAATGCTTTTATGCATCTCTCAATATTTTTAGCACCAACCTTCAGCTAGTGCTAAAATATCGAGAGATTTTACTGGCCGATAAGCTTGTCACTGCTTTGTGAATAGCTATTACTGGTTAAAAAAATGAGAGCCTTTGGACGACGCTTTTATCTCTGGCTGTTAATGGGCGTTAAAAAGCCATTGTAGCGCGATACTGCACTATTATCACTGGTTTGTGAATTGCAGCTCAGGCAGTATCGCGCATTCATCGCGCTATAGGACCATTTATCGCCCATTAACCCACTTAATACTGCTTTGTGAATCTAACACTGTGTGTCCTTGTACCGGACTGCCTTTCATTGTATAAGTTGGAGAAACCCATAAACAGAAAAATTATTCTACACTGGGAGAAAAGTTTATGCACCATATTCACGATGTGGTGCTATTTATTTATTTTAAAAACCTCCACTTGAATGGACCATAAGATGTCTTCCAGTACTGGAAGGTGTCTTAAAGAATAGCATCACTTAGTAAATATTGGCTTATATCAACCTTTTAGCCCTCACCTTGATAAAGGCTGCATGATGCAGCGAAAACGACAGATCACTTTGGCTTATTAAATATTCTTTGATTCAGAAGACTGTCTGTACCTTCCTCTGAGAAACCTATATCAACCTACTACCTCTCAAACTAACCACGATCTCAGATTTACAAAGACACTATCCTTTTCAACTGCCCATTGCAAAAAAAAACAACTTGCAACTTGAATGCTATTTGCTGTACCTTTTAGTCAAATAATACATTGCAGGAGTTGTATTTTCTGTCACAAGTGTTTGTTTATTTATTTAGAATAGCATATGAATTGTTATTTGCAAATCTGCATACATTGATCTATCATTGCAAGCGAATTACCAATTAGCTTCTCAAATGCATACCTTTTCTTCTTGCTTCTGTCCATGTCTTCCATGTCTCACTGTGAAAGAACTCACCTGGAAAGAGAAAGTATGCCTTATGTGAAATAATTGGAAAAGACATTCACTATTCCAAACATGTTTTTTAAAAGAATTATACAAGTACATGTAATTACACCTCACATTTTAAAAATTCATCAATAAAGAAAACAAAAATTAAATGTAGCACTCCTTAGAAATCATACAAAACAAATCTAAATGTTTGTAAGTACTTTCAACAGGAGAACACGCTGTGTGTATATGTTTGTGTACATACATAGTATAGTTTAAAGTTTAAATACAATATTTAACAACTAAAATTAAATATCGGTTTCCTATCCAAAAATAGATCATTGCAGATGTACACGATACAGCTATTATCGGTGAAGAAATAGATTGTAAAAATCACTTACTGGCAAAGCAAAATGCACTCCAATAAGCCAAGTTATGAGAAATATTTTGTTCATGATTTCCACACCTGCAATTAAAAGTCAGTACGAGATAATGACACTAGGTTACACAACAAAACCTGTATAATAATCCATATGTGGTAATAGACTAGGTATTCGGATTATCTAATTAACTATACAGGTCACAGAAGAAACCCCTACAATATAAAAGTAATTGAAGTAAGAATAAAGGTACTGTATGTATTTAAAAAAAAAAAAAAAAAAATTTTAGGGGCATCTATCCCGACTGCAGGGGTGATGGTCAATGAATAGATTATAGGTACACATGGAATGATTGGCTAGAAATGGAACGGCAGAATCCGCTTATTCTGAAGGGTACAACAGTAAAAGACTGGTGATCCCACGAGGAGAAGGAGGAATGGAGCACAGCCGTGCAATGGAAAAAGGCAAATCGGGGCTACAGTATGGTGTTTAATGAAAAAATCTTTTAATGGTCAGCAGACAACATGGTGCAGAAGAATTAAAAGCCACTCTTACGCGTTTCACGCTGTAGACAGTGCCTCGTCAGAGAGTATACTATTACACTACTTACTGTAATGCCTGTATGCCCGCAGACCTGGCCAGTCCCCAGTACTGAGGTAGGTAAGGGTATACCACGCACCCAAAGCAGTGAGGGCGTGCCCGGAGTGTGGTAAATTGCGTTGCCGGGACTGGTGAGTAAGTGTTAACATTAAACTTGCTGAGTCCGGGGTGCCAGAGGTCGGAGGGTTAATGTCCAAGAGCCAGAGTTCAGGGGCAGGAGAGAGCAAATATTTTAAAATCTATTTCAGAGACAATTGCTGCTTTAACCACCACTATATAAGAACAAAGATAATGCTATAGATCATTCTGCCTTATTGCTTGCATATCATAAATCGATAACGTCTCTGTATGCCGAGTGAGAATTTGTAGATGTTTTATTAGTGAGATCTTTAGAGCTAAAATAGTGTTTATATAGCCAGTACTGTTTCTCTGGCTACCAGTCTGCCCTCCTGGCAGCAAGCCCTGGTAAGAGCAGGCTGCCAGTAGTAATCCTGGGTTTTCCCCACTCCTTGTAGTGTTCTTAAGTGACAGTAGGAGGCGGTGTCTCTGGGCCCCAGCATACCCAATCAAGGGTCAGACCTAGTGCCCTCCTCCTGACTGTACTTAAGGGGATTGCCGCCCAAACTCTGTAGGTGTTCCTCTCCCCACTGAGAGAGGCAGGTCACACAGCAGAGTGCCTGAGATTGGGGCCTTCTCTGTTCCCCTTGGGGGAGAGTGAGTGTGCACCTATACCCTGGCTCCTGATAGAGGGGTTGGGAAGAGCTAGGACAGCTGCGGTGCCCTTGGCCGTAGTGGTTGTACAGGGACCATCTTCAAGCTGGTTAACTGATCCAGAGGGACTGTATTGGGCAGACTACTGCCGTTCTGTGAGTGCTGACCCAATAAAGACCGTTCCTGTTTGCATATACCTCCTGCCTGGTGTGTGATCTTACTGGGAGGAGAGGGAGTAATTCTACCGTAGGAGATCGCCTCCATTCATCTTGGAGCCTGCGGCAGATGGAGGCGCTGCACTGCTAAAGAACCACGTGGGTAATGTACCCCAGAAACCTGAACCTGTGTCCCCACTACCATCAGCGGACAGCTCAGCCCTCCTGTTACCAGCAGGTATCATGCACCACATACGTAGTAATGGTCAAATCTCCCACAGGTGGGGGAAACACCGTTACATTTACAAGCATTTGAAAAGGAAATATGTTTCTATTGATTGTATAAATAATGAGTGATCTAATACACTCTCACTGTACATGTTATACATTTAAAAAAATCAACTATTCCTATAATATTCACCACTGTTCATTGCTTGTTTTACAATGCCTTTTCACAATCCAATAATGATGATCATTTCACCTATGAGTCATACTGAAATTGGGATAAATATTGATATATTTATGAAAATGTTCTGACACAGAGTCCAGAGCCCATATTGTTGAGTGCCACCAATATTATGCATTATTTAAATCATCAACATGTTTGTTATGTAATGACAATCTTTTTCACTGCAAGCATTGTATACACATTTCTCTCAAAGTTCTTTCCACATTGCTGCTATACCAAGCTTGAATTACAGCCTCATATTCTACTTAAAAACACAGTTATCCACAATTAGCATTGCAACCTTTACAGTTTAGTCAGTGAAGGTTTTCTTTTCACATCATGTGTGAAGCTATGCATGTGAAAGCTCCAATCAAAGGGATGTTAGAGATAAATAAGCGAGACCTCTTCATATTCCATAGAATTCATTGATATAAAATATATTTCTATTTCTGGCCCTTTATCTGATATTCTGTGAAGCCACTACCCTGTGCTGGAGAAGATCTTCATCTCATTAATTTGAGTGTATTGGAGGTAAATCAATTCCCAGCACAAGAAAGTAGCTTCACAGCATCTGGATTCTGGAATTGGGGGTCCGTGAGAGATTCAGTAGAAAGGGATGACAAGGATAAGCATTTTTTTAAGCTATACAGTAAGTTTAATAGTTGAAAGTAGTCATCACTAGATCTGTTATTTACTTTGTGCAATTTATATTTATATAACTATGTATGGATGATTTTTTTTTCTCCCATTGGTCTTTTTATTGACTTTTCTACACTTATTATATTTTTTTTGTTTCAAATGGTTTTATTAGGCAGTAATACAACAATAATTCGTCATACACACTGTACAGCCTAATACAAGAACATTTTTGCATTTTGGGGAAAAAAGATTGACAACCTTGATTGTCGTACAGGGGGGCCTTCAGAGAGAGAAGACAAGAGAGGAGAGGACATGGAGGGGGGAAGAAGGGGGGGAGGAGGGGAGGGTAGCAACTGGGGGACAGGGGTGAGGGAGCCGAGTTCCTGGTTTTATCAGTTGTTAGGCTTAGCCTCGGAGTGTCATGATACTCCTTGTCTGGGTGTACGATTTCCCTTTCTAGTATATGTGGGATGCCTTCATCTTATAAAAAGTAACCAGGGCTCCCATATTCTGTAAAATGTAAATAGGTTTTGCTTAAGGAGAGCCGTCAATTTCTCCATAAGCATCACCTCGTTGATCCTCTTTTTAATAGTTCTTTTGGAGGGAGTGGTTAGTTTCTTCCAGGAGGCCGCTATCTCACATCTAGCCACTGTAAGAATAAAGGAGATTCATTTCCTAACTGGATGGTCAATTTCGTTCATTGGCCTGGCAAGTAGGAAGGTCAGTGGATCAATAGGTAACTCCAGGCCGGTGACCTCTTTTATCAAATTTTGGACCTTGGTCCAGTATTTCACAATTTCTGGACATGTCCACCAGATATGGGCCATGTCCCCTCTATATCCACAGCCTCTCCAGCAAAGATCAGATGCCAGGGGGTAAATTGATTTAATCGCACAGGAGTAAGGTACCAGTGATATAAGATTTTATATATGTTCTCCTTTGTTGTGGTGCATATGGAAGTTCCTGAGGCTGCTTCCCAGATTTCGTCCCAATTCTCTCTCTCTATAGTAATATTCATGTCTGCTGCCCACTTGAGCATGTAGTCATGGTTTGGAGGGTCCACTGATTTCTCTAATTCAGCGTAGATTTCTGAAATTAGACCCTTTTGATGGGTGTTAACTTTACATAAGTGCTCAAACTTGGTGAGAGAAGGGAATTCTGGATTTGGGCATGTTTTTTGGATGAAATGTCGGATTTGAAGATATTTAAATGTGTCTAATTCTCTAATATCGTATTTAGCCCATAGGTCTTGGTAGCTCAGGAGCTTCCCAAAGCTTAAGAGATCCGCAATTGCCCCGATTCCCCTCATCTTTAATTGACCGAACAGCTTGGATCCACATCCCGGGGAAAATTTTGGATTGTTGAATATAGGCGTAAGTTGTGAGCTAGATGAAGATAGCCCAAATCTAGTCTTACATTTTGACCAGACCTCCCAAGTGTGTGACAAGGTGAAGAGAAAGTGCGCAACTATTAAATTCTAACACACACGTGATGTGATTAATTAGTGATAAAAAATAAGTAAAATACGTGACCTATTTTCATCAATTCTAAATGGAGCGTCTGCAGCTGTGGTACCAGGGATGGCTCAGAGCACCCCCTAGAACGTTAGACAAATAGACAAAAAAACAACAAAACAACACAGCGCACAACGCTCATAGTGCATTAAATATATTAATTCAAAAATTCAATAAGGTAAGTAATGTGCGTACATCAAGTTAAATACAAGTGAGCATGTTAGGGATATGTTACCCATACACCAACAGATGTCATCAGTGGAAACCGGTTTGGATTTCACCAGCAGGAACCCTCTGTGGTGCCAGGTTCTGTAGCATCAATTGGGGGGAGTCTTTATGAGATGACTAGTGTCCCGTGTTTTCAGTTCTCAAAGAAGCAGCCCTGTCTCTGGGACATGCACGGCAGCTTCAATCCTCCTCCAAACCTCCGTTGCGGCAGGCACTTCCGGGTTGTGACGTCATCCGTCTATAGCAGCGCTGCTCGCGTGACTGTCCTCCGGTAGCCAGATAGAGAGTGCCAACGGGGTGGGTAACGGGTCTCGGGATACTTTCTTATTCCAACGCGTTTCGAAACCGAAGAGGTTTCTTCATCAGGGAATGTAGAATGGTGCAATAGCTAACTTTAACATACCCCGCGCTGATAGTCCATTGGTCCGTCACACGGACTTGTTAGCGAATGGGGAAGCAGCAGGGGAGAATCCATATTGAAAGAAAAAAACCTATCAACAACAACTTTATTTAACATAACCAAAAATGACATACAATATAAAAAAGCAGCGATTCTAAAACAAAGAAGAAAGATAGTATTACTGCAACATATTAAAAAACAACAATTACTAATCTTCTCATGTTAATGGAATAAAATATTGAACTAAACCTATGAATTTTCAAAGAAGAAGCACGACCTAAAAACAAATCCTGAACCAGAGGCACAACCTCTAATCAATATCAACTATAGCAGCTTTCATAATTATAGATCAATAAATATAGACCTATATACCTATCACTTCATATTACTCACATATTTTGACTACTATAAAAATATATATGTATATAAATTATAGACTTTAAATTAAAATGTTTATTAAAATGTAATAGCAAAATATATAAAAATGACCAATAATTATTAAAATCAATAAAGAGACCAAATATCGATATCCTCGTTTAAACCCCCTGGATGTAGTGTATTTAATTTATGTATCCAGAAGGTTTCCTGAATTGACAATTCCTTAACCCTGTCCCCTCCTCTCCTATTTCTATGTACATGTTTAATACCTTTGAATAAAAGTGAGGAAGGGTCTTTATTGTGATGCAGAGCATAGTGTTTAGATAAACTATGTTGCATATATCCAATTCTTATATTCCGCAAGTGCTCTTGGATCCTTATTTTTAAAAGACGTTTAGTGCGTCCCACATATTGCAATGCGCATGGGCATTCAATAACATATACGATGTAGTCTGAATTACACAATATAATAGTGTACATGATAGTGTATTTTTTAAATTCTTTGCTCTCCTGTAGATGAATTTGGGATATTTTGAAATATGGGCACTTAGTATCGGATCATTGGCAAGAATAGCCCAATGTTTTTTCACAATCTGTTCTATTTGAGTTGTCCTTGAGTTAAAACTGGTAATAAATGCCACACTACATTTATCCTCATCGATAAAAAATACACTATCACCCAGTGATATTAAAATAAAAGAAAACTTGACTGGGGAAAAAAGGTGGCTAAACACCAAACCTGTAGGGAACTTTAAGTGTGGGAAATGCTCGGTGTGTAAGCACATGCATTCTGCTAAGAAATCAATTAAATGCAACTCCACAGGGGAGGAGTATGAGATTACTGATTTTATATTGTGTAATTCAGACTACATCGTATATGTTATTGAATGCCCATGCGCATTGCAATATGTGGGACGCACTAAACGTCTTTTAAAAATAAGGATCCAAGAGCACTTGCGGAATATAAGAATTGGATATATGCAACATAGTTTATCTAAACACTATGCTCTGCATCACAATAAAGACCCTTCCTCACTTTTATTCAAAGGTATTAAACATGTACATAGAAATAGGAGAGGAGGGGACAGGGTTAAGGAATTGTCAATTCAGGAAACCTTCTGGATACATAAATTAAATACACTACATCCAGGGGGTTTAAACGAGGATATCGATATTTGGTCTCTTTATTGATTTTAATAATTATTGGTCATTTTTATATATTTTGCTATTACATTTTAATAAACATTTTAATTTAAAGTCTATAATTTATATACATATATATTTTTATAGTAGTCGAAATATGTGAGTAATATGAAGTGATAGGTATATAGGTCTATATTTATTGATCTATAATTATGAAAGCTGCTATAGTTGATATTGATTAGAGGTTGTGCCTCTGGTTCAGGATTTGTTTTTAGGTCGTGCTTCTTCTTTGAAAATTCATAGGTTTAGTTCAATATTTTATTCCATTAACATGAGCAGATTAGTAATTGTTGTTTTTTAATATGTTGCAGTAATACTATCTTTCTTCTTTGTTTTAGAATCGCTGCTTTTTTATATTGTATGTCATTTTTGGTTATGTTAAATAAAGTTGTTGTTGATAGGTTTTTTTCTTTCAATATGGATTCTCCCCTGCTGCTTCCCCATTCGCTAACAAGTCCGTGTGACGGACCAATGGACTATCAGCGCGGGGTATGTTAAAGTTAGCTATTGCACCATTCTACATTCCCTGATGAAGAAACCTCTTCGGTTTCGAAACGCGTTGGAATAAGAAAGTATCCCGAGACCCGTTACCCACCCCGTTGGCACTCTCTATCTGGCTACCGGAGGACAGTCACGCGAGCAGCGCTGCTATAGACGGATGACGTCACAACCCGGAAGTGCCTGCCGCAACGGAGGTTTGGAGGAGGATTGAAGCTGCCGTGCATGTCCCAGAGACAGGGCTGCTTCTTTGAGAACTGAAAACACGGGACACTAGTCATCTCATAAAGACTCCCCCCAATTGATGCTACAGAACCTGGCACCACAGAGGGTTCCTGCTGGTGAAATCCAAACCGGTTTCCACTGATGACATCTGTTGGTGTATGGGTAACATATCCCTAACATGCTCACTTGTATTTAACTTGATGTACGCACATTACTTACCTTATTGAATTTTTGAATTAATATATTTAATGCACTATGAGCGTTGTGCGCTGTGTTTTTTTGTCTATTTCTCCCAAGTGTGTATTGCCGCCTTTAATTTTAGATTATGTGATTGCCTATCTCCTCTGTCTAAACTCCAGAGGCAAGCTAGTAGAGAAGGCATTCTGGCGTAATATGACTCTATTTTGATCCAGCAGCACTGGGGTGGGTCTGTGTTCCACATTACTGCTTGTTTTAATTGGGCAGCAAGGTAATATTTATATATATCTGGGACACCCATGCCCCCCCGCCCCCCTTGTTCTTGGTGCCAACAGGACCGATCTTGCGACTCTGGGTCTCTTGCCCTGCCAAATGAAATTAAACAGCCTCTTTTGAATGTTTGAATGTTTTTCAGATCAGTGCCAGGGACATGGACCGGAAGTGTTTGAAAAAAATATAATAATCCGGGGAGTATATTCATCTTAATTGATGTCATTCTTCCGATCCATGAAATCTGGTAACCTTCCCACTGATCCAGATCTTTTTTGATTTTTTTCCCAGAGAGCTGGATAGTTATCATGATATAAAGCCCGTTATTGCCTTGATACATTTACTCCCAAATATTTAATGCATGAAGAGCACCATCTATAGCTAAAATTCAATTTGAGTAGTTTCACTTCTAGGTCTGGGAGGCTAAGATTTAGGGCTTCAGATTTTTCTATACTTATTATATTAAACAACAGGATAAAACAATACAAAAATACAGACATACTGTACCATACAAAAACATATGCATTAAAGCTAAGCATTAAACATTAAAAGTTATACACTTTTACACCAATACTAAATCGAATACAAATAAAATATTTCCTCAATTCAATTTTCTTAACTCTGAACTAGTCTAAGGCACAGACAATATCCTCAGGCCCTGGTAATATCTCCAGAAATGTGGAGGATTTTTTTAATGACCATTATTTTCTAACAATAATTATGCACACTTTTATTTTTACTATGTAATAATTATACATATTATATTATTGAAACATTATGAAAAAATCCATGACTGAAACAACGGTGAACATCTTAGAAATGTATATTTAAGTCATAAAAAAAACATTTTCAAAAGTTGTATCTTCCGTTATGGACTGTTCTTGTCTATGGTTTTAACGATCATTTCAATAGAAGAAAAAATTGTAATATTGCCAAAAGATAATCAATAGACAAAAGAATAGCAATATTACCTTAATTAGCTTGTCGGAGTCCAAAGAATAATAAGGTTGAAGTGGAACGTAAAGGTAAAACCACAATGTTGCTTTTCCTCTGGACCAGTCAGAAAATCATAAAATTGATAGTACTAACAAGGATAGGGGACACTCAGGCGCATAGAAATGAATTAGAATTATGTGGTGTATTGATAGTAACCCAAGAATTTTTTTCTAAATCCCTCTCCCTTTTATTCTTGCTTCTTTGGCTGGAAGTTAATTGAAGCCCAGCGACGTTGACATTTTGCTGACCTGTCAGACGCCAATTGTTTGCAATGCAGAAACAGTGTAATGGCTCTGTTGCAGGAACTTTTCTTTTGCAAAGTTATTGCACATACTTATAATTAGTAAAACATTCAATTGTTTCATTTTGGGACATGCAAGTTTGAGTAATTGTGAAAGATTCACTAAGTGCCGATGGGGAGTATGTCACCGCCAATCCGGCATTACCTGCCATTGAAGTTAATTAAGTAATAATCCCCGAAGAACAGGGCATTACTGGTTAATAATGCCCTGGCTGGAAGAGTTGAAGGCCCGAGGCGAAGCCGAGGGACTTTAACCCAGCCAGGGCATTATTGGCTAGTAATGCCCTGTTCTGACGGGATTATTACTGTTATAGGTGTAACGGGTATTCCCCCACCCAATCGCATATATGGCGTATGTATAGGGAATCTAATGTTACCTGGTGTGGTGCTTTACCTGTTAGACTCACAGGAGGGCTGAGCTTCCGCCATGGGGAACCTGGGGCAAGTATAATATGAGTAACCCTGTACTCGGTGCAGCGCCTCCACCTGCGATGGCTCCCACCAGAGGGGGAGTGGTTCCTCGCAGGACAATATATATCACTCAACACACAGTATGGATAACAACTAATGCCTTTACTAGTGTGACCGTACTCATGCATCACAATCAACAAATCAACAGGTGTCCCTCCCTAGAGGAGACACTAACTAATCTGTCTCGCAGGACGCTACCTCCACCCGCACTTCCACCGGATGATCCCACCCAGTGTCCAGTACCCCCAAACAGTATCACCCCACCCTCAAGTGAGATAGATATGTGTGACTGCGCAGCCACTATGTCCCGTGTGAATGTGATATGACTCGTTGGTGCACTTGTTGATTGTTACCTGCCGGGCATTCCGGTGCCCGGGCCTGCCACGGAACTTCACAAAGGATCCTGATGTCGGCTGAACACAGGAACTGCCGTCCGGGGTGATCCCACCCGGATGACTGCTGCAGCAACCATGAAGTCCTGAGCCCAAACCTCTAGATGAACGCGCCGCGTCCGCTGGGTCCCTAACTGGTTCTGAATAGTAAGGGGCATGGTCCCTAACCTGGGGCCTGTCCCTGACACAACTCACTCTACTGGGTGGCTCAGGGCTATCTCGGGTCTCGGGGGCTGCTGGCCTAGTGCAGGGAGTCACTGACTCCTGCACCCTACCTCCTTCCCCTGGCTGCTCCTGGCGCTGACTGACTAACGTGCTCCAAGCCCGCAAAATGTATCTAATCTCCTCTGCAGGGAGATGCTGTAACCCTATTGGCTCCCTGGTGTCACATGGGGTGCTGCTGAGGCTCATGGGACTTGTAGTCCCTTCAAAGAGCCTTCCCTGGTAGGCTAGCGTTCGCGCCTTATCACTGCGCATGCGCGAACTTCCCGTCCGGTCCCCGCGCCGAAATCCCCACTGCGCATACGCGCGCAATTCACTATGGCGGTGCCCTGCACCGGGACCCGCCGGAGCCCTAGCGATGCTCCCGCGGCCCTAACAACCAGCCGCTCACGTCCCCAGCAACCTCCGCTCCGGTTCCCGTCTGCCCCTCACCCTGGCAATCGCCGACGGGTCCACCATTGGGCTCGGCGGCACCCGCGATCGCCAGCCAGGTGAGGAAGGACAATGGGCAGAGGGAGACCTGGCTACATCCTCCCCCTAGTGAAAACCCCAACGTCCTCGCGTGGGACACAACTCAACCATGTACACAAACGTTATATAATCAAAATGCAGTACATAGAATATACAACTTATCACATGGTCTTTATATGACTTGGTACACCACATAACACCCACAGTAATACCCGAGGCCAGCTGAGTGATTGCTGTTTGCCGAGACCAAGCGTGGGGTGCCCCTTACTGATCATGTGGGGGTACCTCACTTTGACTTCTGTGAGCCTCCGCCAGGATAATCTCTTGGAGAGCATGCTCGGGGGTAACAGTCACAGGGTCCTTACTACTTCCTCCCCCTGGTGGAAGGAGTAGTACAATGTCTCTTGGCCAGACCCTTACCCGGCCATCTGCGGCATGGATTCGGTAGGCCAGGAGGCCTTGACCTTTTCCGCGGTCCACCACATGGTGAATGGAGCGCTCCTTTTTGGGCTTAAAGGAGGCAATTTTCACTGAATCACTCGCAACACAGTCCTTGGCCCTAGGAACTTGGGAGGCTCCCACTGGGAAGCGAGCAAGAAGCAATGTCTCTTTACTCAAAGTCTCTGTTTCATCCTGCAGGGGGTAAAGGGTTGATTCCTTACCACTGCGGTGACTCATGGTGGCCAACAGGTCCTCGGGGATGCTGTCAGTTCCCACCTCGGCTATCTTGAGACCTGTCCCCGGCACTGCTGGGGCAGTCCTCTCACTGTCTCGAAACTCAGAGCGTTGGATCCCAGTCCTGGGTTGGAGCGCACGGGCTCACACTCAGGTCAGCAGCCTTTTCCACGGCCGCCTCCATCGGAGCCTGTGGGGAGTAAGGAGGTTCCTCACCACTCCGCTGTCTTGCGATGGGTTCCGGTTCATCTGGAACACTGTCAGGTACCATCTGTGCTTCACGGGACATCACGATGGGGCTGACTTTTCTCTCCACCTGGACGATAGTGTCACGCTTGTGCGAGCCCACAGACAAGTCCTGACCCCGGCACTGAGGTGGGAAGGACAGTGCCACACACCCACAGTAGCGAAGGCGGGCCCAGTAGGTGGTTTGTAGCGTTGCTGGGTCTGGGTATGAAGAAAAAGGGTTAATCCAATACTCACCAGGTTCCAAGGGTAGGAGAGGTACACGTAGTCGTTATCGGTAAGCCAGGGGTCACGAGCCAGAGAGAATCCAAATCCAAAGCCAGGTCGGTACACGGGAGGTAACTGTAGAAAACAAAGCAAGACAGAGCTGGACAAGCCAGGCACACACAAGGCTACACAAAGTCAATGTTCAGCAAGGTATGCCAGGAAGAGGCAGTCTTATATAGGAGACAGGAACCAGTAGGGGAGGGAGCGGAGGCGGGGCCTCCGCAGATGCCAAGATAGGCTGCAGGAGACAAGGCTCATAGCAAAGCTTGACACGTAGCTGGGGCTCGTTGCACGCCGTCATGCACGTGCACCGCGCACAGCGGAGGTGCGGCGCGTCCCGAGGGGGCGGAGCTATGCTCAGTGACCATGCATAGAAAGAGCGGGTGCTCGCACGCTCTGTAACAGGAATGGTGATGCGCACATCAGCGGGGGACGAATCTTCGGCAGCTGCCGCTGTAGTACTATAGATAGGCGAGGAGGGAACGTGCCGCAAGGGACGCACTCCCCAATTCCTCACAGATAGGCAGTATGTACTGGTCCACTCGCACCACTGGACAGCTATCTTCTAAGGGGGACACCTCCGCCAGGACGCAATGCCGAGTGGAGCCAATCGCCCTGGTGGCCAGACTTAAGAAGCTACCGTGCTCCGCGGCCACCTGGAAGCTCACACCCAACACCCCTGGGGCAGTCAACTCACCCTTGTCATCGTTAGGTACTGCTCCCCAGCCTAGGACCGATGGTACCATTGTAGTAGGCCGGACTGGCCGTTGTAGGGCACACGGGCCCATACCAGGATCCGCAGCAGATGGGATAAATGTCTCTTTATCTCCAACTTCACTTGTGTGGTCCGTCGGCGGGCGCATCACCACAGCTGTTTGTGGGTCGCTGGAATCACTAAGAGATGATGGGGGTAGAAACACCTTACCCTGTGATTCCGGAATCTGCGGTTCTGAGTGTGGAACCAAGTCTAGAACCGGAGTACACGGACCCCCTGGAACATCCGTTATAGCACACTGACTCGGGGTGACCACAGCATCGCAGCTGTCCCTTGTGGTCAACGTAGCTTGAAACGTTGGTGGTTCTAGAGCTGAGTCTAGAACCGTGGTTATAGCACGTGGAGCCTCCGAATCTTCTGTGGTTGAGGTAGAGGGGTTAACAGCATCGATTACCCCAGTAGAGAGGTCATTCACAACTTTCTCTGCTGGTTCTGGCTCTGGAACCGAATCTAGCACCGAGTCTAGAACCATGACTAGAGTGTTCAAGCTCTCTGAAATTTCTGTGAGAGGGGTGGATTGGTTACCTGTATTGCCCCGTCCACTTTTGAAGTCGACCGCTTCCTTCTTGGCAGGTTCCGTAGGCCGCTGCCACACGGGCCTCAGGAACTGTGCTCCGTAGTGAGCACAATCTGGTCCCCAGGTCAGCTGGCCAACTGGGCAGTTACACTTGAGATCGTAGCATTGTACACACGTCTCCCCGCTCACGGTTGTCATATGGCATCTTAGTGGTAGCTGAGAGAGATCTGAACGCATGACAACAGACATATCTACACTTTGCTGTAAGCACGGACACAAGAGAAAGGGTACAGTCATTCCTTGTAACTGCCAGCACACATACAGCTGGGGGTGTGGTTTTCTGCATCTTTTACCTTTCTTATGGGGAACAGAAGTTGCTGATTGCTGCTCAATGTGCTCACTCCCCCTGGTGGAATTTAAAGGAGGGGTGGCACACTCTTTCAAAAATGGTTTCTGGCTCTTTGCATATATAAGGGAGTAGCCTTCAGGTGGGGCCTCTGGGGCCTTCAACCTCCGAGGGGCCTTTTCCTGGCATATTTCCTGATCTACCGCCCATAATATGGTACACCAGTACAAGGTGGGGTCATAATTTTCTCCTATCGCTCGCACTTTGCCTAAGCCTAGAAGTTTCCCTAGGAATTCCTGAAGTACACTCCCCTCCTCAGGCCTGGGTACATTCCCTACTGCTACCACATGACTAGGCCGCTCCTGCAGCCTGACGGCCCAGTCATGAACCTCCTGGCTTGTGGGGAGTAACATATTGCTGCTGTCCCCGCAGGGTTGGGGCTCTGGTGTTTGCACCAGACCAGGACAGATTTTTGCGGCACATTTCGGTTCAGGTTGAAGACAAGCAACACGTGCGCTCTCCTGCTTTGGCGGGAGATGCCATTTTACCAGGTCTGCGTAGACTAAGGGGTACCCCTCAGACAGGGCCCCTGGCATAAACAGTGTGGATGGTGCTTCTGACAGGCATATATCTTCAGTGTGGGTTGCCACAAAAAGTATCGTTTTCCATGTGGACGTGGGATCGTGTTCTTCAGCTAAGACACAGGCGTGCGGTCACCCAGGAATTTTACGCATATAATACCTGACCCTGACCGCGGGTATAGTTGCGGGAAGGCCTCCTACCGCCACCACCTGGCCGGGTTCAATATATTGCCTCAAGGCCCAGGCAAGGACCTTGTGTCCGGACTTTACAACCATGATGGACAAGTTGACAAAAAAATAGAATAGGGCACCCCAGGTCTGCTCTCAGCAGCGCCTCCAAATTTAACGGGAATTTCCCCACCCAATCGCATACTGCACCGACACACTTTATTCGAGCAAATACCCAGTATGTACCTGGCAGATACCTGGAATGCGCCGCTCCTCACCTCTGACAAGCCCCGTTGCGTTTGCCTTCCCAGCCTGGGTTCATGCCTGGCTGATGGGCGGCTGATCTGTTAAATGATAATGATTAGGATTTAATAGGCTGCAATGCTTCGCGTGTCTACCAGATGGCATAAATTCATGAATTGTAATGCAGTATATATATATATACTGTGCAGTATTGCAGCCAGCGGGAATAAAATGCTTCAATCCCTGCCTGGAAAATACCTCAATGCACTCGGGCAGAAAACAGTCACAAACCTCAATACACCCGGGTATACCCGAATTCGTGGGACTAGCCAAGCTCGAATAAAGTGTGTCGCCAGTGTATATGGCGTATGTATAGGGAATCTAATGTTACCTGGTGTGGTGCTTTACCTGTTAGACTCACAGGAGGGCTGAGCTTCCGCCATGGGGAACCTGGGGCAAGTATAATATGAGTAACCCTGTACTCTGTGCAGCGCCTCCACCTGCGATGGCTCCTACCAGAGGGGGAGTGGTTCCTCGCAGGACAATATATATCACTCAACACACAGTATGGATAACAACTAATGCCTTTACTAGTGTGACCGTACTCATGCATCACAATGGCTCAGGGGCTTACAACACTTTGGCCAAAATGTTAAACTAAAAGACCATTTTATTTAATAGATATCTATACACATATATTTAGGCACTGTACCGTGTATAAGTTTCACTGGATGTGCATTGAGCTCTGTCTGTGTTTTATGTTCTGTCTCTGGTTTTATATATATTGCCATGCTCAGTAGCACTCCTCTGTGACACTTATATGCTTATATATATGTTGTGGTTATTTTGGGGGTTCAATATGAGCTTGCAGGTGTCCTGTATGTTTTACATCATACACCATGACCCACAATGCAGGAAACCTACAACAGTAACCAGCCAAAGTCCCACATGCTGCTGTAGCCTTGTGGATATCACCCTTGACCATATTGGTCACTTAACAGCTATGAGTCTGCGACCAAGGCCATCACTTTGGCCCTGCCCACTGACAGGCAAGCTGGCAACCCAACCTTTTAAAACCTTTTTTCCTCCACAATATTACAAAGATACGCCCTTTCCTCTGTTGCTCGACTGCTAAAACTCTGACTCAGGCCCTTATTCTCTCACACCTCGATTACTGTAACCTCCTGCTGTCCGGCCTTCCTGCCTCTCACCTGTCTCCCCTGCAATCTATCCTAAACGCTGCTGCCAGAATCACTCTACTCTTTCCTAAATCTGTCTCAGCGTCCCCCCTGCTGAAATCCCTCTCCTGGCTTCCTATCAAATCCTGTATCACACACTCCATTCTCCTCCTCACTTTTAAAGCTTTACATTCTTCTGCCCCTCCTTACATCTCAGCACTAATTTCTCGCTATGCACCATCCCGACTCTTGCGTTTTGCTCAAGGATGTCTTTGCTCTACCCCTTTTGTGTCTAAAGTACTCTCCCATATTAAACCTTTCTCACTTACTGCTCCACACATCTGAACGGCCCGTCCCCTCTATTTTCGACTAGCACCCTCTCTATCCACCTTTAAGACCCATCTTACAACACACCTCCTTAATGAAGCATATGAGTAGCTCCGTGGCTAATACTTTATATCTCATACATCGACCTTGACCCCTTGCAGACGCACTTACCAGAACGCCATCCTACTGTCCCTGTACGTTCTTCCTACCAACCAATTAGATTTTAAACTCTACGGGGCAGAGACTCCTTTTCCTAAATATTACTTTTATGTCTGAAGCACTTCTTCCCATTACTGTATGTGTTATTTGTATTATTTGTTATTTATTATGTCACGTGTATTACTGCTGTGAAGCGCTATTTAGCTCAATGACGCTATATAAATATATACATACAAATAAAAGTTCAAATCCATACTCTTATTCTCTTGAATCTCTATTTTAAAATATTTTTTTCCTTCTTACCTTTAAAAAACAAAAAATGAAAATCAAGCAAATATTGAACATTGAAAGCAAACAGGTCTGGAGGGCGGGGTATCCTCTGTTGCAGAACAAGAGGTACGCGAGTTCCTTCAGCGAGATCACCCCTTTTACAGCCCCACTATCCTTCTATCCCCTCGGCTATCCCACACTTCCTACCTATTGACCAATTTACTACCAAGCTCCCTATGAACTCCCAGGCTCACACACACAGGGAAGGTGTCCCGTCCATCCCTGCCATGCTGCTCCCTCCCAAAAAGGTCCTATCAGAGGAGAGACAGGACTTCCGAGTAAACACTACTTAAAAAAAAAATAATAATAAACTTCAGCCTTATCATGTTTTGAGAACCAGCAATCGTACATTGTAAAATCTTTCACACATACTTGAAAGTAACCAATAAAGGGAGACTACGTGTCATTTAAGGCCACATTTATAAGCAGCGTTAAGCCATATAGCTCTTTATGCTCCATTCATTTCAAATGTTGACTTCATCTTTTAGGGTATCACACTTGACATCTCGGAGAAAGATCTGTGATTAACGAATATTTGTTCCCATGACTTTATACCAAACTTGTTTGTAACAATTAGCCAGATGGTTATAATGTGTGGTTTATGCAGATGTACGCACATCCTATTCAGTTACATCTTATCAAAAGAAAACACCCCACACGTAGTTACAACCACAAGCATTTGCTCTATATTTTTTATTTCTGCATTATATATGCAACTGCAAATTACATATCTTGCTAACCACATTTAAGTAACTACTCGTCATATAACAAATAAAGCTTTATTAAAGTATGATTTTGCAACATAATATTGGGGAAGATTTATAATACAACAATGAATGATTATAGCTCAATCCATTTAAGGAGAATTCCCAGATTTTTTCTATTATTTATTTTGTAACTCTTACCTCAACTGAAGTTGCCCGGACCTCATCAGTACTCCTCCAATGTCTGGGGACCCCTGGTTCAAGAGCGGAAAGCCTGTTCATGATAGGGGTCCAGTCGGAATATCAATATGGCAATGTTGGAATATCAATACAGTATGGCCGCCAGGCTCAGGATTCAACCGGCAATGGAAAAGATGGAAAAGCCATGACTGTCTCTGCTTTATATCTGTGACCAGACGGCCACAAAAAAAAATACAAATATCCCTGGAACCTGGTGGGAAGGGGTGTTCACGTAACCTTCCCCCTCCCCCCCCCCCCGGGTTCAGGTAGGATTACAAAAAAGAGGCTATCAGGGAATGCCTCTCAAATAATGGACAATTCACTTTCTTAAAAACATCTACTTGTTACACTGGTAAATTCAAATGAGTACTTTTTCTACAGATACACAAGTTAAAGATGTGGTTCAGTCTACAATGTTGTTATTTTTATTATAGCATAGGTGGGAAGCAGGTGGTCTCCAGAGCAGAACTGTGTTCAAAAATGAGGATTGTCACATGCAGTAAACTGATACGGTACACTGCCGAGAGATTATCTACTGTATGTATATTATGTACTGAACAAAATAAAAAAATTTAAGTTGAAAAAAAAAAAATACTTCTGAAGTACGTACTTACTTCTGCCCCTGGTAGCATCCCCTGCTGGGGAAACAAAATGGAATTAAAATCTCCCACAGCATGTGGGCCAATAGAAAGCCGCAACGTCATCCGCCGGTTTCCTATTGTCCCACGTGCCGCAGGAGATTTAAGAACCAGAAAGTACCGGTAGCACCTACAGTAGTAAGTATCTCAGGAAGTAGGGGGACACTGGAACTGGAATTGATGCTGTTCAGGTCCAGAGACTCCCTGCTTCCCACCTATGCTGAAAAAAAGTCATTTACTTGGAATGCTCTTTTCCGGTTCTTGAAACAAACATTTCCCCGTAATGTAGAATGTGTGCACAAGTTATAGAAAGATAGTAAAATAAAAAAGATTGTTTGACCAACTCTGCCTGCTAATAAAATGAAACTATACAAGGTCTATATAGCTTTCTCTTGGAATCTCATATTTATTATTTATTTATCAAATGTTTTACCAGGAAGTAATACCTCTCATTTTCAAGTATGTCCTGGGCACAGAGTTATGATAACAAATGCATGGATACAAAAACATGGTTACATTAAGTGAACAGAGCTATACATTACATATAAAGACATTGCATGAACAGTTTAACATATTTTATATTTTAGGCGTATGAAACAATTACAGCCCAGATTAAGATGTGAGACAGCTTTAGTCTTGAAAGATCTTAGACTGGTGGTAGCTTTGATCACTTATTTAGTTTGGAGTTGCCTGGCTATTTTTTCCCTTCTCTGGATACCAGAAGCAGGATTTCCCTGGCTGTGCTCTATCTACATCTCCTACAACTCTGAACCTACACCTGGATGGACTGCACGCCACAGACGATGGGAGTGTCCCTTGGAGTGTACAGGTAAAGAGCCGCAGTGACTTATGATATATCCTGTACAAAACGGACATTATTATACATATATCCATATTCTGGTTGGGTGCTTATTGAAGTGTCAATTGATGTGGGTGTCACGTGGACTCCACTAGACACATCCCCTCTAGCTCAATTATATTTTTATACTGTGGACACTCCATCTTCATCTGGATACTCATTTATATATTCTCTACAGACGGAACCGGGTCTGATTGTTGAGCACTACACTCACTCTAGGATGGTATTAGAGCTGGTTCTGATCTGAAGTTCCGTCATTGGTAGCTTTAGAAATTTAGCCTTGGTCCCAAACACCACTGTTACAGTCTTGTCAGTGTTTAAAAATAGTTTGTTTTGGGAAATTCAAATTGCAAGTCTCAAAAAATCAGATTGAACGTGTTTTTTGCATATTTAAGTTTTACTTTTATTTTTATCCTTCTCATCAGGTCTCAAGCGGGACTGTCTGGTCTCATTAAGCAAAACAGGGTCATACTCAGAGGCTCACTATGGTATCATTACTAATTCTGCTTTGTTTTTCACATTAAGTGACTACAGGAGCCTTCACTACATCAGCATTGAGCTGCTGCTATGACCACCAGGAGCGCAACTTCCACGCTTTCCTGGATTACTGTCTATCAGCATTGACAGCTTTAACTATGGGCAGGGAGATCGGGACCTCGCACATGCGCAGAGACACTCCCCACGAGCAGTGGAGTAGGACAGATGACGCATGAGCAGCGTGCAAGCGCTACGTGGACAGCAGTAAGCCTGTACTCTGAGAGGCTCTGTTTGATGACGTCACCTGCACTACATGGCGGAACGGCAGCCCGATCCACTATATATACCTGTGTATACAACTACTTCAGTCCCCAGCACACCACAGAGCACGAGGAGCAGAGGACAGAGGGTTTGGTTACCTTTTTATTGACTATTTTGGATTCCTTGTGCTTGTATGCGAGCTCCTCCTAGCCCATATTAAATGACTGTTAGCATTTTTTTGTGGTGTTTGGCTTGACTTTAGACTGGGGACGGAAGGCTTAGGGAAGTACCTTTTGGACCAGGGGGAATGGGCCTGATGAAGAGGTAGTCCCTCGAAACGTCGCCCCCCTAGCACACCTTATTTTCTCCTTATTGTGTTTTTTCCTTATGTTTCATGTGTTTTTTCCCTTCTCCTTCTTTCCCCCCCTTCCCTCACTTTGAGACATTTTTTTCTTTTCCATTGTGACACTTCGTTGTTTTTGCATTTACAATTGCTTTAATTCCGGTTTGTTTATAGTGTTATTAAAATTCATTTATCTTTATGACATTTGCATTCAGTAGATCATTAAGCCAATAGACAGTGAGTGCTGGTACTTCCATAGGTAGGTTAGTGCTCAGAGGGGAATAAGGGTCCCCTTTTGTTCCGTGCACCCTGCAACCCCATTAATTATTCTAGTCTGAGTGCTGTCTATCTCCACCCCCCCCCCCCCCTTAGATTGAAGTATGTGTTCAAGGTCAGAGAGGCGAGGGCTCTGTGCATATAGGATTGTGTCATTCGCATACATGTGTATTGCAGCTCCCCTACAAGCTGTAGGAAGATCATTGATGAAGAGTAAGAGTAGGGGCCCCAGAACAGAGCCTTGCTCTGATCAACAGTGATCAACAGTATCAAAAGCCTTTGCAAAATCTAGGTATATTGCACCAGTGAGTTGTCCCCGATCCATTCCACACTGGATCTCATTGCAAAACTTTTAGGAGGGTAATTACTGTGGAGTGTTTAGGGTGAAAGCCAGATTGGAATTGGCTAGGGAAATTTGTCTTGGTATAGTAATCGCTTAATTGGGATTGAACACATTTTCCCATGATTTTGGATAGAATTGGGAGAAGTGAGATTGACCTGTAGTTTGAGACAGTGTTTTTGTCCCCACTTTTGAAGATTGGGACAACTCTGGCAGTTTTCCAGGTCTTAAGGATATGGCCTGCAGGCAGAATAGTTGACTGTGGAAGCAATTGGTTTGGCAATGGCTGGGGCACCAAGTCTTAGGAACTTAGATTGCAGTAAGTCAGGTCCACATTGGCTGCTTAGTTTTAGTTTGAGGTGCGCTTGTGTAATCTCCTCTTCGAATACTGGGACAAATTGAAAATTGTGAGCAGTGTTGGGAGAGGGTGGGGATATAGGGGTACTCTCACAATGAGGTTCATGTTTGTGGTTTGGGTTGTGTTTCTCTAATAAATTAGTAGCACATCCCACAAAGTAATCATTGAATGCATTTGCAATAACAGTGGGGTTTGTCAGAGTAATATCCTCCTTAATGATATTACATGGTTGTTGATGGCTAGAAGGCTGGAATATATTGTTGATAACTTTCCAGAATTTAGCTGGGTTTGATGTATTATAGTGGAGATTGTCAGAGTAATATTGTGCTTTTGCGTGTCATGTTTGCCTTGTGCACATATTCCGCAAGCATCTGTAGTGATTGAGATCCTTGGTAGTGCCAGTTACTTTGTAGCTTTTCCACAAGACATCCCTGAAATGGTAGAGAGCTATAAGGTCAGTTGCAACTCACGGAAGGTGTGCCCCCCCGTACCCTTATTCTGCATAGTGGAGCATGGGTATCACAGAATTTTAAGAACTCGGATTGGAAATAGTCGAGCGAAGAATCAGGGTCGGGAATTAAGTTGATTCTGTACCAAGGGCAGTTGGTAAGGTCAGCCAGAAACTGTTGTGGGTTAAAGTTTCTAAATGTTCTAGTGAGGAGAACTTTATGGCTTGATTGGGGTGGTTTAATTTTCCTTACACAGTACACTATTGCATGGTCACTGAAAATGTCAGGAAGGATGCTAGTGAATTGGATTCTGCTTGGATTTGAGGAGAGAATCCAGTCTAGCAAGGAATGGTTGTGTGATTTCAGGTTTGTCTGTGTGGGTTGGGAAATGAGTTGCGTTAGGTTAAGTGACTTGAGTTGTGTCAGGATTTTGTATTTTTTAGGGTCGAGCCAATTGTAGTTGAAATCCCCAAGAACTAGCAGCTTACTTTTCTCATTCAGAGATAAAATGGAGCCAAGAAACTGGGTGATATCAGTCGGACTATAGAAGCTTTAGGGGGGTGGTAGATGTTTCTACGGTGTTCAAGAAATCGTATGCTCAGTGTCCTGGTAGTTTGCCTGATGCACCGAAGGCCACATACAGTATGCACGACACCATGTACACTACATAGGTAGACAGGCAATTAATATTGCCAATAATTGTATGTGTTGTTCCATTAGCATTAGATGTCACCTTATTTGTTCTTGTTAGATGTATGTGTAACACCTAAATGCCCGCAGACCTGGCCAGTCCCCAATACTGAGGTGGGTAAGGGTATAACACGCACCCACAGCAGTGAGGGCGTGCCCGGAGTGTGGTATGATGCGTTGCCGGGCCTGGTGAGAAAGGGTTAACTTGATACTTGCTGAGTCCGGGGTGCCAGAAGTCCGAGGGTAGACATCCAAGAGCCGTAGGTCAGGGGCAGGAGAGAGCAGCGTAGTAAGGTCCAAAGCCGAGTCCAGGGAGTAGCAAGGTACACGAAGTCAACGAGAGCCAAGAACAAATCCAAGGGTATCCAACGGGGGCAGGACAGGAACTAGAGCTGTAATACAGAAGAGAGCCAGGCATAGACGACCGAACAACTGAAGCCACAGAAGAACTATGCAGAGCGAGGAAGGAGAGGGCAGACTGGGGTTATATATGCAGGAGGACCAATGAGAGCAAGAGGTGGAGCGGAGGCCTGTCTGAGCAAGCCCAGGGATAGGTTCAGGTGCCCAGGGTGGGATTCAGCCAGGTGAGTGGTGGAGACAGCCTGTAGCTGATGGGAGGCGGAGCCAGCGGTGCGGGAGGACAGCAAAGAGGATCGGGTGCGCGCGCGCCTTGTAAGGTTCCCGTGCGCGTGCCCCGGCCGCGTGTGGGAGGATGCGGCGTGCGCCGCGGAGGAGCGGCATGGCGTCCGACCGAAGGACGTAAGGAGCCGACGGGTAGGCGGTCTGGGACGAGCGGCCGCACTGGGAGCCTGGGTGACGGGGACCCACTGAGAGGCGCGTGTCCCCCCGATCCCTTACAGTATGCAAGTAGTGCATCGATCCCACCCACAGGAGAAGTTTCCCTCGGTTGTTGACCTACCGTGTTTGTTGTCCCTATTTTCAGATTTTACTTTGCTCGCGTCAATATGGTTTTAATGTTTCTTGCCTTCCTATAGACTATTGGGGTCTGTAAGGGTAACTGGTACCCAATAATTGGGTCACCCAGCATGATGCTCCAATGCCTATTCAGCACACTTCTAATCTGATGGGCAAACTGATTTCTATTGAGTCACAAACTTTGGAGTCTCATAGATAATTTTAACCCTTTCTCCTATATTTGTTGCTTCCAGAGTTAAACTAAATTTATTTTTAGATTTCTCTACTAGATGTTTGCGCTGCATTCGCTTTGCCTGATCAAAGGCTTCATTGATGATTTTGTCTTAATAGCCCTTGGCTTGGAATCTTTCTATCAATAATTGGCCCTGATCTAGAAAATCGGAATCCAAGGAACAATTTCATCTAATTCTAAAGAATTGACTCTTGGGCACATTATCTAGCCATTTCTTATAGTGATTACTACTATATTCAAGATACAGCTGTACAACAACTGTATTCAACAACTGTAGCTGTTGGCCGCTACCAATTTGAACTGTGTTTTCGTACAAATACCATTATTTCCACTAATAGTTAACTCTAAATCTAGAAAAGGCACCGTCTGTGGGTCAATGATATGTGTGAATATTAGTCCCATATCGTTGTTGTTGAACGACATAAGAATATCATTCAATTCTTCCCTATCACCATCCAAAATTATAATAAGATCATCTATGAAATGGCCATAGAACACCAGACTGCCCCCAGACGAGCATTCCCACAAACGTGGAGGTTCTCCCACAACCCTATGTAGAGGTTTGCATAGCTGGGGGCAAATCTGGTGCCCATTGCCCTTCTACAGATTTGTAAATAATTTGCATCATTAAAATAAAAATAATTGTGTTCAAGTAAAAACGTGATGCATGATAAAATAAATCCTCTTTGTGCCTGATGTAATGTTGAATCTAATTGTAAAAAGTGATTTATAGTTTGTACCCCTTTAAGATGGTCTATGCACATGTACAACGAAGAAAAAATCACACGTGGCCCAAAAATATGTTTCTTTTCGAAATGATACCGGAGGTGGAGTCAATGACATGCAGCGTGACCCTTATGTATGATTTTAATTTGGTAACATATGGCTGTAGGAAATAGTCCACATATTGGGACACGCTGGACGTCATCGACTCCACCCCCGAAACTATAGGTTGACCCAGGGGGTTTCTTATGTCCTTGTGGAGTTTCGGAATGTGATAAAACACAGCTGTTCTAGGATATTTAATAATGAGAAAATGATACTCCAACTTGGTGATAATTCCCACTTTTTGTGCTTCTTGACAGTGGTTCTTGTATTCTAATTGGTATTTGACCACCGGATCTTTATCCAGTGTACGATAGGAGGATATGTCCTGCAGAAGACGATTGGCCTATGACAGATAATCTAATCTGTCCTGAAAGATAACACCCCCCCCCCTTTGACAGCCTGTCTTATGATGAGATCTCCATTGTCCCTTAGGTCCCTCAAAGCTATATGCTCTTCCTTACTCATGTTCTTTTTGGTCAGAGTTGTAGTTTTTACGCATAATTGCTCAAGATCTTCTAAAACTACTGTATAGAATATTTCTATATAAAATTCCCAAACATACAGGACACCTACAAGCTCATATCGAACCCCCAAAATAACCACAACATATATATAAGCATATAAGTGTCACAGAGAAGTGCTACTGAGCATGGCAATATATATTTAAAACCAGAGACAGAACATGAAACACAGACAGAGCTCAGTGCACATCCAGTGAAACTTCTGCACGGTACAGTGCCTAAATATATATGTATAGATATCTATTAAATAAAATGGTCTTTTAGTTTAACATTTTAGCCAAAGTGTTGTAAGCCCCTGAGCCACTACACGGCAGACCACATCTCAAGGGTCCCTAACACTAATATAAATTCTTAATAACCTGTGCATTACCAGGAAGAATGATTTATAATAAATCTGTCAAAATTAGTTGCATAGTTCTAAGTCTGATTGAAGCTTTTATTAACCTGTACATTACCAGGAAAAGCACTCTGTATTAGATTTCTCACAATCATACTGCAAGCAAGCAAGTTCCCCTGAGAGTGGGAGATGCTATGGAGTGAGCTTTAAACCATTTAAATGTGGGAGGGGGTGAGCTTCAATTAGGTAGGAGGTTGCCACCCTCCAATCAGCTAAGACCAGCTGAACAAGAATTGTAAAACATACAGGACACCTACAAGCTCATATTGAACCCCCAAAATAACCACAACATATATATAAGCATATAAGTGTCACAGAGGAGTGCTACTGAGCATGGCAATATATATAAAACCAGAGACAGAAAATAAAAACAGACAGAGCTCAGTGCACATCCAGTGAAACTTCTACACAGTGCAGTGCCTAAATATATATGTATAGATATCTATTAAATAAAATTGTCTTTTAGTTTATCATTTTGGCCAAAGTGTTGTAAGCCCCTGAGCCACTACACGGCAGACCACATCTCAAGGGTCCCTAACACTAATATAAATTCTTAATAACCGGTGCATTACCAGGAAGAATTATTTATAATAAATCTGTCAAAATTAGTTGCATAGTTCTAAGTCTTTTATTTAATAGATATCTATACATATATATTTAGGCACTGTACCGTCTATATAAAATTCCCTTTAGATTGATAGGGAAAGTATATTGATTTAGGTGCAAATGGAGAATGTTGAAATGTTGTTTCTGTACAGATCAGTTAATTAGGCCTACTACTCACGAGGGTGTTAGCCGTAATTCCAGCTAGTAATATATTATCAATATTCAAGGACGGGTCCATATGAATACTACACCCCAATTCAGACTCAACTAACGTATTTCTCCTTATTAAGGGAGCAAGAAAGTAATTTGCTAGATCCTGATCAGGTGTATTTGTCAACCCTTAATGGGATCACCAGACCCAGCTAATAATGATGTAAGGGCTTTAATACACTCCCTTTCCTGTGTATTGGGTTTGTGTCAGGAGTTGGAGTGTCCGTTCATGCTGTGGAGATCCTGCACTCTGTTGCCAGATAGCTTAGGCTGAGGCCCCGCATGCAACTGCAGCGCCCGCTGTGGCGAACGCTGCAGGGACGAGAGCCCTCCCCTCAATGGCACCAGGCCTGCTGCGAGGGGGGGGCGCAGCGCTGTGGCGAGAGTTTCTCCTGCTCTCAATAGAATTGAGAGCAGGACTTGCGACGGAGCACTAGGCCACGCCCCCCGGGCGGTTCAGCCAATGAGGGCAAACCTGCCGGGTGACGTCATGGCCGCGCCCCCGTCACTCCCCCGCAACGCCCCCCGGTCTCTCTTCCTGCAGCTCACTGCAGACCGGGGAATCGGCTGCACGCGCCGCCAGCCTCGCGGGCGCGTGTGCAGC
The DNA here is from genome assembly GCF_040206685.1 of Ascaphus truei. Taxonomy (NCBI): domain Eukaryota; kingdom Metazoa; phylum Chordata; class Amphibia; order Anura; family Ascaphidae; genus Ascaphus; species Ascaphus truei. The sequence continues at coordinate 455,333,606 of NC_134483.1, read as the reverse complement.
GGAGGCACTGGGGCCTCAGCCTTACACAGTGCATCCGGGTTCCTGCATCCTGGTTTCGCAAGCGCCGTCGGGGGTGATGTCACGACGGAGCAGCGAGGCAGCCAGAGAACAGGTAGCAAGGACTCAGTTTGTAACTACAACAAACTTCTATCGGCACACAACTGAGGTCTTTACCTGGGACCAGGAGAGTGCACGAGCCAGATACCATATCAATCATATTGCCATTCAACATCCTATGTTTGTGAGTGTAAAACTGTTCCTTATCAAATACAACTATTTGTAATAGAATTACACTATTGTATTTATTTTCCCTCTATCTCAAGGGAACCCATTCCAGTATCCCAGCTTCTACCTACTGCTATAGTGTAAGCCATTCCTATTCACTTTATTTTTTCACTATTTGTTTGGTTGTGTTTGCGCCCCATATTTGTTTTTTCACTTCCATCGTGCATCTGCTGAGCTGTGTACATTCCAACATGACAGTACATACAATTAGCAGATTTAATCTGTGTACACCTTACTTTTTCAAGTGTAATACTGCAGCTGTGAAGCAAATATACTGTTTTAGTATCTCAAATTCATTGGACACTGCCACATTTCTCATGATCTACAGAACTACAATATGGATATCTCTTTTTATTTAGGGGCAGTAAAATTGGTACCAGTACAGGGAATATTTGCATCCACCCAAATTGGGCATTTTGTGGGCTTCAGATTATAATATGTAATGCGCTTATTTGACAGGATCACCGTTTAAAATGCAGGTCTTAGTTTCACTGGGCAGGAGTACTGTCAATCCAGTGCTGGACATCGAGTGGATGAACTTGAGTGGATTTAAAATACCTATAGGGAGGGATCAATACAAATATGACCGGAGACCTCACTTAGATATCTAAAGCAGTGTTTCCCAATAAAATTTAGTCGTGGAACTCTTAAATATTTTTAACGTAGCACATGGGGGGAAAAAAAGGAAATGCGCCGCAGGTGAAAAATTTTCTTTTTTTCGCAGAACACTTAATTTTACCTCACGGAACACCAGGGTTTTTTTTACAAGACCCCCACTGCCCCGATACATTTTAAAAGACCTCCACTACCCCAATACATTTTAAAAGACCTCCACTGCCCCAATACATTTTTACAAGACCCCCACCTCCCCAATACATTTTTAAAAGACCCCAACCGCCCCAATACATATATCTCCCCCAGCACCCCTCAGCCTACCTCAGGGGGGAGGAGAGGCTGGTATGTTGCCGGCAGGGGGGCAGATGTGGCGGCGTCAGGGGGGCGAAGGAAGCGGCGTCAGTGGGGCGAAGGAAGCGGCGTCAGGGGGGAGAAGGAAGCGGTGTCAGGGGGGAGAAGGAAGCGGCGTCAGTGGGGCGAAGGAAGCGGCGTCAGGGGGGAGAAGGAAGGCTGGTGGGCGAAGGAGGCAGGGCAGGAGGCAGTCAGGGCTGCACGCACGCGCTCTAGCAGGCACCGGAAGTGCCACACTGCTAGAACACACTCCTCCTGTCCTGACCTGAGAGCGGGCTCGGGGGGAGCGGGGGGAGGAAGAGCCACGACAGCGGGCTCAGGAAAGGTTGAGGGGGAAATCCGGCACAGTGAGTAGGCGGAACCCCTGGGACGGGTCCACGGAACCACAGGGGTCCACTGACCCCCATTTGGGAAATGCTGATCTAAAGCATAAATTAAAGACTTAATGAAGATATTTCACAGTCTCTAATTGTTTCAAACCTGTATGTATGCCAGCTGTGCAAAAGAACATTTGCAGTCACTCTACACACATTAACGGAAATTGTATTTTGTGGAAACATCTTTATTTTTATTGAGTTGGCAGATGTCCCTTTGAAACAAAAATTAAATATTAAATTCGTCAAAACCACTAGCCACAGGTGCAGCTGGTGGAGTAGTCATGGGGGCAGCTGGCTCAGCTGGAGCATCGTCACTGACATCCTCCGTGACCTCGAGGAGGAAGAGGGTCACAGTGGGCTCTTCCTCAACCACCTCTGTAGCCTGGGACATAGGCTATGCCGCTGCAGCCAAACACTGTCTGTGTGATGATCCTGAAAAAAGAAATCATCATCAAATCATTAAATACATTTATACAGAATAGGAATTTATTAACATGTCTCTTTTTTTTTTATTTTTTAGAACATTTTAGCAGTATAATACTGTATATATATAATCTGATTGACAAACTGTTGCTAAACTTTAGAAGGCCTTTACTCCCACACACAGGAATGTGAACTGAGGCATGCTACAGTTTATCACCCTTTTGTGGAGAAATAACATTTAGAGCAATCTCTCCTTTTCAAGTATGTCCTGGCCAATAAGTTCAGTAAAGTGCTTTAAAATTGACTGTGTCTAACAAGTTTGCATTGGGTAATTTCATAAGTCTGGAATGCATTTAGACAGCAGTGGGGTGATCGTTAGCAGAAGAAAGAGCAACACGATTCATCAGTGAACCTTAAGACTAGAAGCAGGTTGGCGATTTTGGCGATAAGTGCTGGTTACAATGGGTGTTTAGATACCTTTCATAATATGCTTCATCAGGTTTTATACAATAGGAACTAGAAAACTATAGGCATAGTAACCAGTAAAGTCACTAGGAGGTACGTACAGTGGTATAGAAAGTGCTGGAGTCAGGTCCCTGAAGGAGTCAGAGAGGAGGGATCTCAATTGTATATAGCCATGGCTGGTCCAGCTATCCTTCTGCCCCTCCTGTCACGTAAGTCCTAGTAGCTACAGGCAGTGACAGGCTATCATGTGGGGTTTACCCCCCTCACGCAGCCTCCCTGAGTGGCGGGAGAAGTGGTGACATTGGGTCTGTGTTGCAGCCGATCCTGGTGCAGATCCAGTGCCATCCCCTTTTGCAGCAGGGAGGAGGCTTTTCAAATTATAGAGGACTCAGTTCTCCTCCACCCCTCCTGGGTAGAGGTGCGAGTCGTCCTTTCCCCAAGGAAGAGAGAGGAGCTCAGCTCCTCCTGGGGCTGGGAGAGCAAGATCTGTGCATGGCACAAGGCCTCAACCATTAACTGCTGGTCAGCACCATCCAAGGGCCTGAAACCTTTCTCCACAAAGATGCAACGCTGTAATACCATCCTGCAGTGGCTGCACAAAATAAAGACCTCATTTATATACTTCTGGCTGAGTTGCGGTCTATTAGCAAGAGGTATAGAAGAGAAAGGACTGCTTGCAGCCTTGCTGTAGGCGCTGTCACCATGCAAAGAACCTAAGGATCACCCTGAAGCCTGTCCTGTTCCACACAACATCGTGGACACTCAGCTCTCCTGGACCCTCACAGGTAACCAGCACCACATGTACCTGTAGCCTAGGCAATATCTCCCTGGGGAGTGGGGGGAAGTATGGCTACATGTAGATAATGTAAATTATGTTTAAGTATATAATTATGTGTAGTGAGGATGTCTTATCATCTTTATTGTTTTCAGTTAAGCATCTTGCCCTTTATAGTTAGAGCGCATAGTAATGAGCAAAGATTGTTCTTGACCAGAAGAGGAGCAGTGAGCTGTTCAGTAGGGAGTTCTCAGAGTAGAAAGCCTGAAGCAATAGTGTGTGCCCCCCAATCTGGGTCCACCAGATGCAGGCCATAAGGAAGCATATACGAGATTGCCAATCTAACATTACTAACGGTCACACTTATGAGTACCTAGTGTAGGAGTGAGGGCTATCGTACCAAGGGAAGAAGCACAGAGTAACTATATTTGTTGACACCAGTTAATGTCGATGTGAAGCCTGCCCTTGTATGTGAAGCATTATCAAAGGATGTGAATAAAGCTCTTTGTTTGCACTCTAAAAGTTCCTGGAGCTCCTCATTATCATCAACGCTTACTACACCAGCCAGCTTGGATGCCAGCACCCTGAGAATGTATGAGAGACACTGAGCACCACTGTAAATAAGACACCTTGATGTCATACTCTTTTTTTTGAGCCAGGTAAACGAGGGGTTATATAGGCTATTCTGCACTTAATCCAGAAACATATATATAAAAAAATGTCTTTGCATGCAGAACGAAAAATATAGCTGAGTGACAAGGATATTCTGAAGTATATATTAATTTGCTGCACAAAAAGCACAACTTTTCAGGAAAACAATCCCCTTCGTCACTGCACCTGATCCAGCTCACATCAATGCACCTGATCCAGCTCACATTACTGAACCTGTTCCAGCTCACATCCCTGCACCTGATCCAGTTCACATCCCTGCACCTAATAATAATAAAGAAATAACAAAATGCGAATTGCCCTTTTTCAGACTGATCCGCTGAAATCTGCGGAACAAAGGAACCGACCGATCCAATGCGGATCCAAATCCGGCAAAAAAATGTGCCCATCTCTAAACATTAGCGGCGTGTGGGCATAGCAATTCTATATTTAGCTTATAATGACTGTATCATTTTTATCCTAACAAGGTATTAGGTTTTAGGCAATAGGTGTATTTCAAAGCAGAGTCACTGTAAGGTCTTACAACTTACCTTAGAAGGTACCAAATAAACACAGTATATAAGGATCTCTTACCAGCGGTCCTAGTTGGTGGGTCCGTAGTTAAAGTCAAATATTTTGGCATTTCAGTGCCAGAATTATATTTGTTTTTAGTAGGTTTGTGGTGATGGTCAAATCGTGAGGAGGACTGCAAGAAAACAAGGAAAAATGAATCTTATTGGTGCCGTTTAAGGAAATGTATTTAAAGCAGCAATTCAAGTGGGGATATTGCTTTTGAAGGAGCAAATCATGGACTTTTTTTTATTAGTATTTTTACCATAGGATTGAAAAGAAAAGTAGGAATCAAGAACATGCAACTTGGGATACCCCTAATACAAGGAGACATGAAAAAAAAGCGATGAAAGCATGGGTGCTACAGGCAGGAAACCTAGTCCAGGTACTGGCATAAAGAGCAAATGGGGGAAGCCGTGCACACCAAAAAAAAAGAAAGAGATTAATGCAAAGAAGTCATTTACTGAATAAAATAGTCACATAGATCCAACGTTTCGGTGCTAACCACCTTCACCTTCAGCCCTGCTGAAGGTGGTTAGCACCGAAACATTGGATCTCTGTAGGGTTGAAGCAGGGGAACTCCAGAGCAGGGATAGGTCTCTTTGCGATCACAGATTTTTTATAAATCATAAGGTACACAGCACTGGACACAGGGCCGACGAGAGGTAGGGGAAGCCGGGACAAATTACTGGGTCCCGCGTGGTCCGGAAGGGGACCTGACTATGTTGCATTTGTTTTTGTCTTTCTCGGTAGTATAATTATTCGAGGGACGGGCTATAAAGAAGCCTGATCCCAAATATTACAAGTAGTGCCCCATACTTTTCATGTTGAAGCGTTAGTAAGGTATCCATCGCTGTTATCAGTGGATATTAAGGGTTCTACTGTATATGTGCATTGTGGTTATGTGTACTGTACCATCATGACGTATAACCGGAATTATTATCTTGCAGGTTCCAGACAGATGGTGCATCAAATTTTGTTCCAGTGGGGACCATGGAATTTCACCCAGGGGAGAGTATAACAGGGTATGTCTATTCTGCCTGTCTGTCCCCCTGTTATGAAAGTTCCTTCTAGCTGCAGGCTGTGACATGTTAATTATGTGGGCTTGTGACCCACCCCACTACATGATCCTCTCTGATGGACAGAAGATTGGTGGTAACTCATGGCCTGTGTAAGCCTATCAGGGATAGGTATAGACCAGGCCTGCACAAATCCAGTCCTCGAGGGCCGCAAACAGGCCAGGTTTTCAGGATATCCCTACTTCAGCACAGCTGGCTCAATTAGTGGCTCACTATGATTGAGCCACTAATTGAGCCAGCTGTGCTGATTTAGGGATATCCTGAAAACCTGGCCTGTTTGCGGCCCTCGAGGACTGGAGTTGTGCAGGCCTGGTATAGACCATGAGCCCGCCCTTTTTGGTTCCTGATGAGGGGCAGTGCCAAATTTAGTAAGTCCTGGTCTGATGGAGGAGACCAGTAGGGCTATGAGTCTCTCCCATCAGGGATGAGTGTGCCCACCCCCAGCTCTTGAGCTGGGGAAACATCTGATTAGACAAGTAGATGCCCTGTACGATCTGGGCCAAACATCATCCAGAGGCTTGGAGCCTCTGAGACCCTGCACCGCTGTATGTGGAACATCTGCAGGATTGCCAGAATAAAGACCCTTGTTCATCATACTCCTGTCTAAATGTCAGTCCCTGGGCAGGAGGGAGGAAATGTGCCATATTGGGGACTGATCTCCGAACACTCTGGAGCCCACTACTGCTGGAGGCGCTAAGCACCATGAGAAGCTCAGAGGAAGAACCTAAGCCGGTCCTGATCTCCATATCACCGCAGATCAGATCAGCTCTCCTGACCCTAACAGGTACCCGCACCACACCCTAGGTGGCAGAAGCTGTGTATCTCCCACTGGGAGGGGGGGAGGGGAACCAGTGCTACATACAAAAACTATATATCTAGTGGCAGACCTCAGAAGTGGGAAATTTTGCAAGAAAACATTAGAAGTTCACTCCACTCCATGTCAAACACACGCTGGTCTGCTGAGAGTGTTAAACCCTTTACAAAAAAAATCTTCCTTTGATTAAGAAGGCAATCGAGGTAGTGTTGGAATTAAATCTAAATTCAGAAATTTGAACAGATCTAAATATATATATATATATATATATATATATATATATATATATATATATATATATATATATATATATATAGAATCATATATGATTCTATTCTATTCTTAAACTAGGCAAAGAGGTTAAAATTATTAAACAGAAAAAGTTTCTGCGAGACACAAGAGATTATGATGAGGGGAAGGAAAGAAATTGGAAACGAGATAAAAGCGTTTCAGCTATTGAAATGAGAAACCCCAGGGAACGAAAGGCGGTAAAAAATTAAACTCTAAACATAATCAGGAGTGGTCAAGGTTGGACCATAAGGGAGAGGAAAGGGAGTATACCCATAGAGAATATAGAGAGAGATCACCTGTACATAGATTAGATGATAGGGATCAAGTCTTTAGAGGCTACAGGGAAAGATCCCCTATTCATAGACCAAATGAGAGACCCAAAGAGCAAAATAGGGGTTCCACTCATTTTTTAGAGTACCGCCGGGATCACGAACCACTGAGAGAACAGTGGAGAGAAAAAGGAAATTCATCAATGAAACAAGGGATACTAGAGAGAAAACGGTCCAGAACAGACAATATAGAGGAAAGAGGGGGGGGGGGGGGGACGAAAGAGAAAAAAAAAGGCAAGATCCAGGAAAACATTGGTAGATAAAAAACTAATATTTTTAATCTCAGTTCATATAAACTAACACAGGCTGAAACCAAAGTTTTAGAGAAAGGCTTGAATTTTGCCCCAGTCCGTGGCCCAAACCTTTTTGAACTTTATGTTGATGTCCACAAATTTATCAGGAGATTGACATTAAAAAGTATTTCCTGAGAGACCCCGTCAATAGAATTTACAATACAGGGAGTCAGATCCCAAAAGATAAAGTGGACAATCCCCTAACGCCGTTTAAAAACAGAACAACCTTTTACCCTAGAGTCTTAAAAGGGAATTACATTGATACTTTTACAGATATGGTTATCAATGACCTTGAAATGGCAGGGAATGATTTTAAAGCCAAGAAGCAAAATTTGACAAAGGAGGAGAAGGATGCCGTGCAGTCGTTGACTGATAATAAAGACATTGTGATTAAATCAGCAGACAAGGGGGGGGGGGGGTCTGGTTGTGATGGATACAAGTTATTACAGAGAGCAATCTAATAGAATTCTAGGTGACCCACTAACCTATGAAAAACTTGTAGGTAATCCAACTGAGGTTTTCAGAAGGGAGTTAACCACTATTATGGAAAAAGGATTTGAGGATGAAATCATAACTAAAAGAGAACTTGATTTTCTGATAGTTAAAAATCCTAGAATACCGGTATTCTATTTCATTCCCAAACTCCATAAGAATCCAACCAGACCCCCCGGCCGTCCTATCATATCGGGGATAGGTTCACTCACGTCAAATTTGAGTAAGTTTTTAGATCATCTACTGCAAAAATATGTCCAGGAGACACCTTCCTACCTAAGAGATACTTCCCATGTTTTAAAATTAATTCAAGATATTAAATGGAACGAGCAATGTATTTGGGTCACATGTGACGTGGTGTCCCTTTACACCTCTATTCAACACATTGATGATTTGAAAGCTGTGCGATTAATACTTGAGGGAGATACAAATGTAGGGGATGATTTGAAAGCTTTTATACTGGGGGGGATTCACTATATCCTTACCCACAATTATTTCAACTATGACGGAGAATACTTTCTCCAGACATGCGGCACCGCGATGGGCACCAGGTTTGCACCAAGCTACGCTAACCTATTCATGGCCATGTGGGAGCGTGGCTATATATGGAATGATAACCCATATGGTGCAAACCTGGTGCTCTGGAAGAGATTTATCGATGATGTGCTGTGTGTCTGGAGAGGTACGGTGGAGGAACTGGAGCTATTTAAACTCTATTTGAATGATAACCCCTTTAACATAAAATTTACGTTCAGTAGCAATTGTCAAAGTATTAATTTCTTGGACCTGACCCTGTATGTGGAGAACAATTTGATACATACTAAAACGTACCACAAGGAGGTGGATGTGAATACGTATCTTTTGGCTTCGAGCCACCACCACCCTAAGTGGATACAGAATATCCCTCAGGGACAGGCCCTAAGAATAAAAAGGAATTGCTCCCAGGACAATATTTGTTTGGAACAGTTAAACTGTCTTAGAGATAAATTTATCGAGAGAGACTAAAATAGGGGAAAGGGTTAATAAAGCCCTGTGTGCTGTTAAAAATGTAGACAGGTCAACTCTTATTAATTCCTAAAAAGAGTACACCCACTGCACAAGGAGAATTTATCCCATTTATTACTAAGTTCAACAGCATGGCCCCAGAAATAAAGAAAATTATGAGAAAACATTGGGGGATTCTCTTGAGAGATCCGATACTGAGTACCCTTTTGCCTAAATATCCTCAAATTGTATATAAACGCGCCCAAAACCTGAAAAATAAAATATCGCCTAGTTGTCCTCTAAGTGGGTCTAAATATAAAAGTACAACATGGATATCTAATTTAAAAGGTTTTTATACATGTGGTAAATGTATTGGATGTTCTTTTAGTGTTAAAGGTAACAAATTTCAGTCAAATATAACTTGTAAAAGCTACGAGATAGACACATTTATTAATTGTAAAAGTAAGTATTGTGTGTATCTATTAGAGTGCCCCTGCGGCTTACAATACGTGGGGAGGACGGGGGAGGAATACTACAACGTAGATTGGCAGAACATGTTTATAATATACGAAAGGGGTTAGAGACACATAGTGTTTCTAATCATTTTAAAAATAAACACAACCAAAATTCAGAGGGACTGATCTGTAAAGGTATAGAGTGCCCAAAAGCAAACTGGAGAGGAGGTGACAGATTGAATTATTTATCCAAAAGGGAGACCTTTTGGATCTGTACCCTTAAAACCTTGTCACCCCGGGGCTTAAATATAGAATTTGACCTGGCGTCCTTTCTAGCAGATTGAAGGACGCCCTTCCCGGTCATACAGATTTATTTAGCATGCTTTTTTCATTCAGTAAGCTATGGTTCATCAATTGTACGTGCATTGGCTAGACATTAATTATTCTATTCTTAATATTATTTTGTTCAAGTAATGTGTGCTGAGTCTACTGCCACTTAATCCCAGGGTTAAATTCCCTAGTGGTAGAAACCAGGATGTTATAATTATGTGCAATTTTATTGATTAATTGTGTATTTATGTATTAATATGTGTATTTAATCCTTCGGGGTAATGTTACAAAGATGTGCTTAAGGTAATGCCATTTAATCGTAAAGTATGATGCCCTACTGGTAATATTCAGGCTGGTTAGTGGGGTGTACAGTGTATTTGGTAATTGTGTATTCAATTAACTGTATAGTACTCTCCAGGGTATATATACGTCAGTAGGTAGCAACTCCCCCTCACCACTGATGAAGTGACCACATTGAGTCACGAAACGCGTTTGGAGAGGGAGGAGTTGGAGCGGGCATGTCCGTCAGCAGCAGGGAGATCAGAGGGAATGCTTCAGCTACAGCGTGACGTCATCAAGTTGCGCTAAGAGAGGCGTCTGCCTCGTGGAGGCAGAAAGCAGAGACAGCACGCGAGTACTGGGTGCAACACTGCAAGCTACGACAGCATGAGAACCAGGACAGGGGAGCGATATCAGGGGCAGTGGATATTCAGAGTTCAGTGCAAATAGCCGCACGGCTATTCACAGTTGAGTGCAAATAGCCGCACGGCTATTCGCACTCAGTAGGAAATAAAATGGGAAAAAATAAACACCCCAGCCAGGAATCAAACCCGGGTCCACTCTGCTAATGGCCTGGAGCATAACCATTGAGCTATAAGACTTTCTGATGTTTTTGTAGTGAATAAAGACATAGAAACCTACTGACATTACAGTGTTCATAGCAGTTCGGCTATTCGCACTCAGTTAAGTTGAGTGCAAATAGCCGCACGGCTATTCGCACTCAGTAGGAAATAAAATGGAAAAAAAAAAAAGACAGAACACTCTCCTATTGACATTCTATAACCTCTGCATCTGTAATCAGCGCGGCTTTAGGCCGAGTCCCCAGTCAGCACTGTGACACGCGCCCGGCGGGGGGGGCGGCGCATGCACAGCGCTAGTCCGCGATCTGCGGTCTGAGGGGAGAGAGAATGTTTGTGACGGGAGGGGATGTGGCGGTAGGTTTGCGGGGGGCGTGGCCATGACGTCCCGCGGCTGGTTCGCCCTCATTGGCTGAACCGCCGGCGGGGCGTGGCCACGCCTCCGTCACAAATGCCAATCTCAAACTCTCAAATCCTGAGAGGGAGCGTGGCGTGCTGGCACACGAGCGCTGCGCCCTGCTCGGCCGTGCAATTTGTGGCTAGGGTGCACGCTCATCGGGGGCACAGAGCTGGTTCGCCCTCATTAGGTGAGCCGCTTACGTGACGCGCTTGGAGGCGGCAAATTCAATTTTGCTTGCTCTGCAAGCGTCTAAAGCCCCGATGCTCACCCTGGCCAGACATATAAGGCCTCGGCCAGGGTTCCTGCTAGTGTGCGGAGGCGCGCTGAGGCTCAGGGAAAGCGGGTGCTTTCCCTGCGCGCAGGGCAAGCGGGGGAAATGTAAAATTTCCCTAAGACCTACGCTTCCGCAAGCGCGCAGAAGCGTAGGCGAGCCCCTACTAAAGCCGCTCTCATTGCGGGCTATAGGGGGCTCAGTGCCGAGCGGAAGCGCGCCTCCACCCGCAAGCACTAAACATGTTGTTTCACGTGGGACCTGCATCGCGAGACAGGTGCTTTATGGCCGGTGTCAACTGCTCTGACCCCCCCCCATCGGGCCAGCATCAGCCCCACCCCCACAGCACACTGGTGCGCGCGTGAGCAGTGGCTTGATCCCTGCAGCGTGGCTGGCGGCAACTGCTGTGACCAGCCACCGGGGCCCCCCGCTG